>NC_054542.1:24949383-25204383 GCF_017654505.1 Polyodon spathula
AACAGTGTTAAAATAGGTAAAATGAAGACGGAACACAATACATTGTACAGATGATGTTTACATTTAACAAAAACAATGTTCTTTTGATTCTTGCACCCTTGCATGTATAGACGTTATCCTTCACGCACCCTCTGCTGCAGCAAACCACAGCTCAACTGTCACTATTTATTTGAGCAATGTCACATGACTCTCGCAATAAAGATCCCGCAAAGAAGATGCAACAAATATTTAAATCAGTATATTGTGTCTCTTTTCATTAACATATTTTCTCATAGTTCATACAACAAAATGTATACTGTGCTGCAAAGTTTTACAAGGAGAATGCAAATTGCGGTATGGTTGTGCTGTGACTGGCCCATCTTAGTACATCTACCCCTTTGTTCCCTGTGAAACATCAGAAATTGGTTCAGTCCTGTAAATCAGCAATTTATATAGATTTTATATACCATATTCATAATACATTTCCATAATACCAGGCAGCTTTCTGGTAATTACTTGATTAACTGGCAATATGTGAAATTAAAAAAAAAAAAAAAAAAGACATGAACTGCAGACTGTGGCAAGGCGTAAATAAGTGTATTTTGTAATGTAAGTTTGGCAGGGATGGAGTCATATCTATCCCTGCCAACATTCACATGGGGAATGTGGACATTCACCAATTAGGTAATTGCATGCTAATTGGGGAATGGCCATATGTATATAAGGGAAGCTGAATCCTTAGTTTAAGAGATGAGTTTGGGTGAGTGTTTGACCTGTGTTTTTGTAACTTTGTATCGAAGACGATTACCCAGCCTACTTGTGTTTATTTTTTTTGCCTTTTATTTTGGCCTCTTGTGCCGTTGTTTCATTGTGTTCTTTTTATTTGCTAATTAAAAGTACACGACAGTGCTAAAACTGCAGCTTCCCTGTCTCGGAGTGTCTTTCCTGCCGATAACATCTTGGGCCACAGCGCTGTACTCCCACACAGACTCCCTTTTTTCAGATGAAAACAAACAACATAACAAGTCTTTAATTCTTCCAGTGAAGCAGTGAAAAGGTATATTTGAGTAGTTTTATCAGTTTGCCCCTTATGCTGATTGTGACCATATGTTCTTTGCTCTGTCTGTCCATGGGTGAGTCTGTCACATTCCATATGTGGAATACATTCTTAGCCTGACTGTTTGGATTGCATTTGGCTATAATCCGACAAACTTGATTTTATTGTCTCACATGATTCATTGTCTCACGTTCTTTCCTTAAGCAGTCCAACAGAATTACATCATAACTTTAAGCCGATTGTCCGATTGTGTATCATCTGTTCTGATCATCAGGTTTTCATTCTTAAGACCGTCTAACAGGACCACAATGTTAAATAACAGGTGAGTGTCAACAGCAATACATTCATATAAAATACATATACTAAATGATGTACAAATGCTACTAACTATGTTAATTATGCAACAATTCCCCACAGCAGGTCAGGAGAACTAATCAGTGGGTGGCCTTCAACCCCACTACCAAGCCAGTTAATAAATCAACAGGAGCCTCCCTGATTGTGACCAGCTCACTGTTAAAACCACTCCGTCAATTCTTTATCATTTAGGATTAGCTCTTAATATACATTTTAACAGCCCCTGGATGTCTCATTTTAGATATCATGGCTAGCCAATCCTGCTTGTAGTAAAGATTTAAAGATGCAAACGGCAGATGTGATATCAAGCCTCAAGAAAAGAAAAACAAAATACAGGATTAGTTGTCCAAATGCCATTTATAAGCAAAGTGAATGACTCAAGTGGAGTCGTGTGTACATACAGGATATAAAACATTTGTAACATTGTTCTTGTTGAAAGCACTTCAATTCTAAATCAAAACTATATCAAAACATATATTTTGACCAAATTCACTGATCATTTTATAAATTCAACACAAACTTTGAAAACACTGTTGTTTTACAATCATTTTGGTACGGTATGCTAGGATACACATACAAGTGCAACAAAAGTTTTTTTTGTTTTGTTTTGTTTTGTTTTTTTTCTTTTTTTTTGGTGTTTCCAGAATCAGCTGAATATGTAAAATGAATAAAAACTTCAAAGGTTTAAAATATAAAATAGTATTTTAGTGTGATGATTTTCATAGCATTTTATACTGTAATTGCATATCTACTGCAGTAGTGTAGTTTTCACAATGGCACACCAGAGTACAAGGTTAAATACTGCACATTTATGATATAGTGCCATCTGCTAGGCAAAAAATGTAATCAAAATCACTGTGAAAACCATTGGCAGACTGCCAGAACTGAGCAAGGAGGGACTAATGGTACCCTAACCCTCATAGACATTTAAATGAAAAGTACAGCAAAAACAAATGTTCTTTTTTTTTTATAAAGGCTTTAATTATTTTGTTTCACTCTGAAAATGTCCCTTTGCTCTTGTTTCATTTAGAGGTTTATTCTCAATGGCTCAACCTTGACCGTGTTCTTCTGTGTGACATTGAATTCCCAACTGATTGATTGATTGATTGATTGATTTGTGTAATGAGCCAGCAGAAGACGTCCCTTGGGGCTTTTTTATAGAGCGATCAGTTTATGAGCAAAGTTTTCATCATATGGAGTTTATCATAATGGTGTAGATTACAGCACTATAGGTTATGCTGCAATTGCATCAAGCAAAGTTCAGTTTATTAATAGAACAAGAACTGAGCAAAGGCTGGTTCAAAAGCTTCCTGACATTGTCTGTATCTTTAAAAAAAAAAAGGACCGTCACATTCTTCTCAGAGAAACAATACAGCTAATTTTGCATGATTTGCATTCTCTTTTTGACTGACACAAGGCTGAATGCAGAAGGGTTATCCAAAGCAAATTTTGTTGTTAACTCTTACTGATATTTTTGTAGATAAAGCTTTGAATCACCATGTGTAATTTAGGCTTATTCCACTAGAGGGAGATGCTGTACACAATTACATCTTGTTTAACCCTTTCAGTCCTGAATTATTTTTGTTGAGCTGAAGAACAAACTCCTTTCTTGAGCATACATAAGAACAGGACAAATATTATTTTGTTTTACATATATTTATACACAACCTCAGGCTGGGACCTAGGAGTCCTGTGAGGTTCTAATATGATTTCTGACTGCATGTGAACATACTGTGAGGACCTTGAGGTCCTGCAAAGACTGAGGGGGTTAATGTGTAATCCTTCTTTCTTAGCTGCTGATTAATTATGCTATAAAATGATTAACTGCTCAGATTTAACTGGGACGCTCTGCTCTATCCATGAGTATATTATTAACCTCTTACAACGCTTTGATTTGAATTATTTTCTAACCAAGAGCCACTTCTGGCTGTGGCAGGGATTTTCCTTGAACTACAGACTGTTTTAATTATACCAGTAAAGGCAGCACTAATCTAAAGTCTGAAAGTCCACAAGTCAGACTTATCTGAAGACACTTGTATTGGAGGTTGAAGCAAATAGCTTACTGGAGACACACAAATATTGCACCCATTTTAAATCGTATTGTCACTCCATACATGAGACTTTGAGTCAGAATTACAGCTGCTGTATGAACCATTTCAACTTTCAGGTATTAGAGGACATGTTTTTATTAACCCTGCCAATGGAAAATGCAAAACTAATTTTAAATGGAAAAACATCTGTACCTTCCATCCACCCCTATGGAAATTTTGATTGACTGTTGCCATAGATAGGCAAATGCCTAAGTCAGCATATTATATAACACTACAAACGTGAGATTCTTTAACTGGAAAGCCAAACTATTGCTGAATAAGTTTACTGAAAACACAAGACAGTGCATAGTGGCATCACTGGTAGGCACCCTACAGGGACAAGCTTCAATGCTCAAGGAGCTGCTGTTCAATATTAAGTAGAATATATATAGCTGACAGCAAAGAATTTATGAGAGTTAGACATTTTTTGAGCCAGTTCTTCCTGTTTTCTTTATTAAAAGTCACTAAAGAAATAACCCTAAGTGTACTTTAAAGCAGCCCTAGCCCAACAATAGAACTGACATTCTTCATGGAAATAAACTCTAGGACTCATATAATAATTTGAATGGAGGTAATAATAATAATATTGAATTTGTGGAGAAACAGTATTCATTGCAATAAGGACTAACAATATGGTTTTGTAGTTTTGTAATAATGCATATACTCAAGTTGTGTTTCTCTGCAGAATTGTGGCTGTTTCTTTGGAAATTGAGCTTCTTTGGAAACTATTAAAACTCATCTTAGTGTATGGCATAATGGCAATTATTTATTTATTTTTTGTTTGCTTTAATCTTTAAGGTAATCTTAATTAAATGTAAATCGTCTCCCCTGTTAACAGCTGTTTTGCTAATTAAGCATTTATGCCAGGATTGGGTTCACAGTGAATGATAATGCTTGACTCAGAGAGAAGCCTATTGCTAGTTTCTATCAGAAGAAATGTTTAACCTGGGTGGACAGTGACAGCTGTCAAGGGCAAGTAAGTCTCACACACAGCGGTGAAAAACTCCAAATGATCAACTTCACGCATGTACAAAAGTTGGCATGCAACAAGACTGTAGTAGTCTATTACTACAGGTCAGGTCACTGATTTGAAATATATTAATCGTAACTAACTAAGGAAAGGTATGTTATCTACCATAAAGACAATTGCTTTCATTGCCTTGAAGTTGTATATGTTTTTACAGGGACACCACGTTGTTAAAAACATAGCTTCAGATCTCTTTGAAGGTTTTTTTTTTATTTTTACACTTCAATGTCAAAAGTTTACTCTGCAAATATATGGGCACTCAGGTCCCCATTTCCACAGAATAAACAATTGTTGTGAATTAGTCTGCAAATTCTGGTTAAGGTTAGGGTTAGGGTTATGCTTGTGGAAAAACCTTATCCTGTAAGATACAATAGGAGAAGACAAACAAGAACAGATTATCCTTACTAGTTACTAGCAACTCAATTTGTATAGAGTACAATACAAACACAAGCCTCACATTTAAATAATCAGCCAGTTTTATTACTTGATAAGAGTGGAAACTTTGAAGCTTATTTTATACATTCTCAGAAATCATTGGATAGATGAATTTGGTTTGCCTCAAACACAATTAAGTGAGAGACTACATTGTTTTGAGGACAGAGGCTGGGCACAAACCGACAGCCCTGCACAAAGCAGGCTAACGTCTTAACCACTATACAAAACAGCCAGGCTCATCTGCATCCATGGTTAGAGCTTTTAACCTTATCTGACCTCACCGACAGGACAGAATCCGTTCCGGCATTGCACCACACAACACTGTCTGGTACAAACGTCTCAAATAAAAAAACTATAAAATACTGTTCTCTGCAGGAGGATCTTTATTTTTTTTTAATGAGAATCCTCTTCATGGTCAATAATTCTGAAAATATAAAGATATTCAGTATATTGACACACAATCCTTCTGCATTTTGATATATGCATACATATACATAAGAGCATAAGAAAAGTTTGGGAACAAGGAAAGACCATTCGGCCCATCAAGGCTTGTCCCTTGTTACCAAATTTAAAAGCACAGAATCTCGTCTTTTTTATGTTCCCAGTGTTTTAGATCCTACTACTTCACCTGGTAGGCTATTCCATGTATTTCTAACTGTGTAAAAAAATGCTTCCTACTGTCTCTTTTAAACTTTTACTCAGCTTCCATGTGTGCCCTCTTGTTCTTGTCTATGTAATAAATTTGCAGTAGTGTCTTGGGTTAACTGTATCATTTCCATTTGTGATTTTATATTTCTTTTTTCTAGGCTGAAGAGATTATTTTAACCTTTCATCATAGCTCATGTCATACAGTACTGGGATCAGCCTAGTTGACATTTTCTTCTGGGAACATTAAGTCCTTTATCAAAAGAAATCAACATAATGATGTAGGTGTGGAAATTGTTTGTCCTGATCTATTGCAGCTTCTTATTGGGAATGGAGAGTAGCTGGCTGGTACTTCAGATAACACAAGACTTCAGGTCAAGATGTTCCAACTAAACATGTATTGCTCCTAGGCATGAACATAGCAGTGCTGTGTACATATGCCTCAAGTCTTTTTGCTTTCATTTATACAAGAGCAGAATAATCTCTGACCCATTATCTTTATTGGTTTAAATTCCAATGCCTTCCAGTCACTTTAAAATGTCTTATTTGATTGTATTCCCAATGGAGGAAAGAACTAAAATAATGCAATACCCAGGGTGTCATCGCCTAGGTACATAGATAATCAATACTGTATGTTAATCATAATATAATAGAACTGAAAATTAAAATAATGCATTATAGCAATAGTTTATAATATGGGCATTGATCATCTATTATCTGATGATATGAGGCAACATAACATTTTCAACAACTGTAACAACTGTGTGTGTAGCAGTGGAAAAATACATGTGTGACTTTATTAACGTTTCCAATTCAGACTGAGGGTATTAAGTATTCCTTTAAGGGAGCTTGTCCTTTTACCATTCTGATATACATGGAAACCAGTTCAATTTTTAAAATGGTAATAACTAATTAAATTGTTCCATAAATCTTACCTGTTTAGCACTTCCACTCACAGTACAGTAGCTCGCATATGTACAGTTTTAAAAGAAGCGCAGTGTTTTAACAAATCTGTGTATTCAATTTTAAGTTAAAGGAACTGTTTAGACAACTGACTTTCAAGAGCCTGTTACTATTTCTCTTCCAGGTCATTTTACCTCAGCAGGGTCAAATCAAGTCACTGACTGCAAAGCATAACATTCTTACAGACCCAGTATGGTAGTTTAACCTTCACAGTGTACATGCATTCTTTTTCAATTTAAACCATTTTACCAGAAAAGGCTTTCGTGCTTTTGTCCTAGACTCCCCATTTCAGAGAGGTCTGTCTCCTTCTGGGTTAGCTGTGCGACTCCTTCATGTATTTAAAATTTAGATACCAGAAATCGAATTCTAGCCATCAGCGTGCTTCTTAAAAATAAAACTGACTTGTGTTCAAAAGACTGCAAGAATCAAAACTTACCTGCCACCTTAAAAAATATAACCTGTAAATAAAATACTGCCCCTGTCTCAGTGGAGGGTAATACTTGGGTTACAGTTTTGAATGAAATGAATAGAAAAGATATAAGTTATTGGAATCATGGTTGGTTTACACAATAAAAAAAATGGATAAAGACAGGCAAAATAAAATCTAAAAGATAATAATGTCTTGTCTACATATATATGCTAGTCTAAGCAACAGTTGTAATCTTATAGTCCTTATAACAATAATAAGATAGACTTATAAAAAGAAAGTCTTTTGTTCACAAGTTTTTTTTTCCTATTATTACAGTCAAGTTACTGTAACATAATGAATACAATGAATAAGCTGCCTATGCAAAATGCAAAAAAGACAGCTCAGAATAACCAGGCTTCTTGTTAGGAACAACGCATTAGACAACCGAACACTGGTTCTTACCAGAGCGGTATTTTGTGGGCTATGCCAGAATTTAAGCTTAGCTCTTTGACCCATACCAGCATCAAGAGAAATCAGAGGTTTCTAACGTGGGATAATAGATTCTCATCAAGGCTCATAGCTTTAGGAAATTGTTTAATCTTCTCGCCTCTTTAAAGCAGCTGTGACTAAGGAGTCCCAAAAGCCTCCAAACCAGCTCAGCAGCCCTGAAGAAAGCTGATTATGTAAATTGCACTTTGTCATTCTGCCATGATTCAATTCAGTTCTGTAAATAAATATGCTGTTCACATCCATCTGTTAAAAGTCAGCCAAGATAATTTTTTTCCTCTGGTTAATATGTTAACAAGAACAAAAAATATCACAAGGGGGTTTAAAGTAAAAGATAACTGGAACTAAAAACTAATAGCGGCAACAGAAGATGGGAACTTGTAAGAAGGAATGTTTTTTTCCAGTATCGCAATTCATGTCAAAATGGAGATGACTATAGGATTTATATATGGTGATTATATGACACAGATCTGGGTGTTTAAAAGTGCAATGTATTGCTATCAGGTTTAATTTACACTTAAATATAATTCCTCAGTGTCTATTTCCAAAAGTCTGCTGGAGTTAGCCTCTGTTGTTTCACAGATCTTTGGTAACTAGTTTGTTTAAAGTTGCACTGTCCCGCAAGTATTTTACACTAAAATATTTTTTTCCTGGGTGAATATTTACTTCATTTTTCATTACCCATCTGTGTTGGCTTACTAGTTTGTTTACATTGCCTAAGATTTAGTTGCAGGCACACAAGCTTCCTCTCTCCTTGAAGCTTACTGGCCACACTTTGCTCTGTGAAAAAAACAGCAATCCTGTTACTGCCTGCTACAGAAGGGAGTTATGGGTGAATGTGGGGAAACAAGCTGTCTCCCTATTTTAACCTGCTTCTCCCAATTGACCGGCTACGATTTTTGTACCAGTAGAAGGTTATTATCAACATATTCAAGCACTGTTATAGTTCAGACAAATAAAAAAAATGGTTCACCTTATTTCCCAAATAGTGCTTTTGCTTTACTATTACAGGAGACACCTACAAGAGTTTTTATTTTCAACACAAGCCTAGAAGTTAAAAAAAAAAAAAAAAAAAAAAAAACTGAACACAAATGAAACCATTTGAAACCATGCACCATTAAACAAGAAGTTAAGAAGGACCACATACCTCTCAGACACCTCAGTGGATTTTTTCAGAATGAAAGCATTTGGTTTAAAAGCTCTTAGATGCTCACTTCAGTACGAGAAGATGTCAATTTCTCAATTCCTGACTGGGCCGACGATAAAAATGGTTTCCAAGCTAACATGCAGAATGAAAAAAAGGAAGTGTCAAAGCATGTGTGACAGATGTGCAATTTTGAGAGGGGGATAGGCTGGTCACAAGTTTACTCAGCTGTGTTAAAAGAATAAAGTCTACCCATAAGCAATAACTGATGAAAAACATACTTCTCTAGTGATTTTCTGAGCTACATGACAGCGGCATCAATAAATGTACAGCATATTGTTTAGGTTTTATCTGAATTTCTTCATGCATTTTCTGGAAAAACAATTTCTAATAATAATTCCATATGGTACTTTCAGATTTAAAAAAAAAAAAAAAAATCCTTACTTATGACTATCTCACGTGCGCCTGAAGCGGACTCGTTTCATACGCCTTCAAATTTAAAAATTTATAATATTATAGATTTACTGTGGTCGAAAAGCGAACCATTCTGCCCGTGCTTAGTGTATCTGCATGAAACTGGTGTGAAAACACCAGGAATTCAATAATACACGCTGTTTACGTGCCTCCCATAAACATCCTGGTTCCTAAACCATTAAACTGATAAACATTGCAGGACCATCTGCCTTTGCCGTCTGAGTGAAGAATCAGAAATATACGACAGTGTAGCTCTGAGGGTTCTGAGCACCTCCACAGAAGAACTCACAAGAGCTCGATGGGAAAGGTTTATATCCCTCACCTGATGTTTTGTTGTTGTTCCAATGGTAAGTTGAAAGTACATGTGACGAGTTGCCTTGGGAGGTTACTGTGGTGCTGAATACCTGGCTAAAAAAACAATTACACAGTATATGCTCCTCATACACAGTATATTGCAATCTGATTTCAATAAGTCAGTCAGTAGTTTGTTTGTGCAAAAATGTCCCTTTTAAGATCCTTGAAGCTATTCAGTATCTGGACACTGGCTGGCACTGTGTGCTTAGAGAAAACACATACCCCATTTACACAAGCCACTTTAAAGCTAGTTTTGAGGTGGCTTAGCTCTAAGGATGGTTTTTAGTATTTATTTATTTATTTATTTATTTATTCATTTTTAGAGTGTAAATGCAGCATTTCTAATTCCAGTCATCTCAAAAAGTGGTCTGCTTCACAGGGTGGCATTGCAATGGCTTTGTCTGTTTTATTTGTATGATTTTGTTGGTTCTGTTTTCAATGTCTATATTATCAGACAATTGTGTACTTTTCATGCTAGTACTAGTAACCTCTTATTAGCGGTTAGGAAAATAAATATCCAGGTTCCTGTGCCTGAAACTGTCGAGAATAAACAAAAAAAGATTCTTACCACCGGCTCTGATTGCTCTAGCCTGTCATGTCTGTTGCTTTTGCTGTGAGTTTCTGCGTCCTGTTCCCAAGGAGACGGCTGAGTCACACTGACCCAGGGGTTGTTGCTCACAACGTACCTCTGTGTGAGTCGGCTCACGGACCGATGCGTTCACAGTAGAGAAAAAACAGACCAAAGTTGTCTCTAAGCCAACCTCTGGAGCAGGACACTTTGGTTGGATGGTTGAAATTACGACGGGTGTGTTTACACTACAAAAAAAAAAAGATGGCTTAAAAGTAGCTACTCTAAAGAGGGTAGAAGAGAGATTTAAATGTTTTGTAAAAGGAAAATAGGACAGCATTTGTCAATTCAGAAGATTAATTTGAAGAAGGGTTCCTGAGTTCTGTAATGTCAGTTCTGTAAGAGTAACATTTCGATTTTTCTTTCCCAAAAACATTGCAAATTTGTTTTTGATGGAAAGACTTTAATTGTGGCCCAAAGTGGGGTGCTGCATCAATGTGTATGGTGATGAAAAAACTGCTGAAAATCTAAATAGGTTCAAACAAGTAAGTAGCTTCAAAGTTGCTTTTGCAGTCTTCTTCAGCCAAGAGTCCGATTAGCATTGTTAGCATCTACCAATCCTAACGCATAGATTTTGTAGTTTATTCAATAAAAGGAGAACGCAATTGAAACTTTGATTGCAATCCTGTTTTCCGAGTAGCTTATCTATGGTAGCACTGGAAGTGAAGATTAAGTAACTGAATTCAAAACATGTGTTAATAATCCCAGGCACATGATTGCACATTCATACCTCCTATCAGATGATAAGATTAGGCATTTTCAATGAGCTTCTGCTTAAAAAAACAACAGAGATAAAGATGACAAGAACGTGCCCCGTTTGTGATATCTGCGTGCTTCCAGCAGATGCGGCATAGCAATAATCCTGCGGTGTGTTTCAATTGAACTGATCTGATGAAACCTGAATGTCACTGTCTTAATCTTCAAGAGGGAGATTGCTGTATACATTAAAACAGGCTCAGAGCAGTATCATCAGCAAAACAAATCAAATTGAGCACTTGAGGGCTGCTTATATGTATCAATTAGAAATACTCACTACTGCCTTCTGTACTTTCATCTTGGGTGTCTGTGCTAGAAGAGAGTAGAATATCATTGTGACCAAGTGTAATATATATATATAATATATATATATATATATATATATATATATATATATATATATATAATATTTATTGCTGTTATTTTGTAAGAGTTACTTAACTGTATGCTTAAAGTAAATTACTGTTGCCCCTTTAACTGACTCCCATGACTCAAAAGTTTATGGGAGCTCCATGTAGTTGGAAGATAATGAGCATGGGCCAGTACAGTAGACCTGACCCTGGACAATAAAAAAAAGCTGCCTATAACTTAGATAAATCCAATATACTTTTATTATAAGTTTTTGTGTTGGACATAAAACATCTTCTGGACATAGCTCCTTGGCTTTCAATGCCAAGGTAGGGTAGGGCTGACTGTGTGCAGTGTTTGAAAGTTTGAAATGATACAGTTTGGTGATGAGACCCCTAGAAGGCCACTGTTAATTGCATTGCTCCCTGCTCACTCACACTCACACTGGAACCCTGAATGACTGAGTCATGTGTGGTAGCAGTGAAGAGTGATTAATGGATGCTCTGATCATGGCTGTAGAGAAGGTGACAGATGGCTGTGTATAGTGCGGTGTTCGAGAGTCGGCTCATTGACAGTACCCACGTTCCAGAAGATAGAAGGATAGCTCCTATTGGCTGGTGGTGGAATACCCTTTCAGTTACTTAGAATAATGAGGGAGGAAGACAAGTTAGTCATTTACAAAGAAACACTCAAATGCTTCTAAGACTAAACAAAGGCTACAATAACTGGGACCCAGTTAAAGAAAATTGGAAAAGTTTGTAGCCTTTTTTTCTTTTTTTTTTACTTCAGCCCACTTTCTGTGTAACCACGCCAATTTCCAAATCTGAATACTGCGCGCCCTGATCTTATAAACTTTCTGTTTACAGTAGTGTTCAAAAAGTGAGCTTTCCAAGGGCTGTATTACAAAAAAAAAAAACAGCCCTAAAAATATTTGTCTCTTTCTTGATAAGTAACTTTTATTATGTAATTTTAAACTGCCACTAACCAATGCGGCTTAACTTAAAAATAGAACTAAATACTGTATCAAAGACAACACATTACATCACAACAAGACTCACGTACTCAAAGTTTTAAGTATTTTTTCAAATTTTGACCAGTTGGAGAAGTCTACCCCACAGCTTCTCGTGTCTCATTGCCTAATGATGAATTCTTTGTGTAGAGATATTGTATTATATGCCCCATCTATATCTGCACAGTCTAATTAGATTCAAGCTACCTATTTCAGGAATTGATTCTAAAATATTCTATATGTTATGTGCGTGAACAATAGTTTCGAGCTATAATCAGGCAGAGGTTTTAGTCCAGCTGAAACGCATAGGTTCAAAAATGCTGATTCCTCCGAACCCCACTGTTCTTATTTTCAAACTGTCAAAGAACAAAAGATGTTGATCAATAAGAATGATTACTGAAGTTACTGATCCAAACAGGTTTAAAAGACAGTAGGTGTACCTGATGTATCCTGTGTACCAAACAAACGTTTTACCTGGACATGTATTTAGTGACTGTATTTTCAATAGTTTGTCTAAATATCTTTCTATGGAGTTCCCGACAATGCACAATGGAGCTGCCAGCTACCCAGATGATTTGTTCAGAGACACTCCACTGAGTGCAGAGAGACACAGAGTGTGTGTGTTAATAAAGCTGATGGATCCTGACAGGCTGACAGCATCACCGTCCTTCGCCTTCGCTTTCAATACACTTTATTTTTCTTTAATTACATCCTGCCTGAGATATTTCTGCCACTGAAGACAGGGGCCCACGTCAAGCTTTCTCGCTTCTCTCCAAAAGGTTTGTCAGATGGAAAGGCACTGCCTTCAACTTAAGTGTTTGATTAGCTGAAAGACTCTGTGCTGCTCAAGCAATGCCATTGCACAGAAAACAGGTTCTGTTGTAAGTGATCTCAGTAGTGTAAGTGATGTGCTGGAGCTTTCTTTGTTCCTCTCTGAGACAAAGTGAGTTTCTGTAGTATGACCTGCCACTGCATGATTACAGCTATGGCCAAAAGTTTTGCATCACCTAGAATTTTAGGATTGAGACATATTTAAAAAAAAAATAAAACCACTACGACTTTTATTTAATATCATGTAATCAAAGAAACTACAAAATGATACCACAAATGTCTACCAGAAGCCATAATAACAGTACTGTACAATATTTCATGTTAGATTTCGAAATGTCACATTTTTCCATTTTTGTCAGTTTTTCATTTAGGGCCTGTTCACACTGGACCTTTTTTCGTACACAGTACAGTTCGGTTCATTCGGAGAACAGTGTGAACATCAAAGTTCGATTGGCAAACAACCAAACTGAACCGAACTGAGACCACTAGAAGAGGTGGTCTCAGTCCGTTTGGCAAAAGAACTGAGTTCTGCTCGCTTAAAAAACTTGAATGTGAAAACTGGAAGGTGTCGGATCTTTTTCAAAGCAGAACATGTTGTTGGTTCAGTTCTTCTGTCATGAACACAACATGCTAATAATCATTCCCTGCCCCAGAAATGTTATTAGAAACACTCCTGTCCGTCCATTATGGCAATACGTCCTTTGATGACACCCAACGTAAGTATAGCGTTTTTGTTGTTTTAGACAAGCTACCCTTACTGCCATCGCCTTTTTTATATTATTATTATTATTTTCCAGGTGCTTACAAAAATCACCACAAGACATTGTAGGAAAACAGTGCCTCCTCTGGAAGAAGACTACAGTGGAGAAGGGTAGCATTGAAACATCTGCAGGGAGCGATCACAAACTCAAATGTGTATGTCTTTCATATAGGCAAACATGAGACCTGACAAATGTCATATTTACTGTTGTAATTTTGTCTCTATACTTTAAGGGGTTAACTCAGTTACAATGAAAATGTAAGGTCGTGTTCAAATGAAGAACCTTCTTCTGCTGTAACCCTATCCTGCACTCTGTTGTGTTTCCACCACAGATAAGAATCATTAATATCTGTGCTACAGAAAAGCTATCGCCGCTGGCTTTCACAAAATAAAATGTTCTCAATAAAATGTTCTGAAACCAGATTTAATGAGGCAGTTACAATCAAAGACGCTCTTTCATTGATTCAAGCAGATGTTAACCTTTAAATTAAATTAATCTAAAGCGATAAAAAAGCTTATTTTCTTATTTTCTTTTCCACAACAGCAAATGTCTACTGAACCAGTAAATACACATGACGACATAAAGCACTGCAGTACATTTCATTTTCATACATTTGTATAGCCTGAATTGAAAGGGTGTTTACCCTTGTGAAAAAATGATTTAATCTCTCAATACTAGTTTATCCTGAAGATAAATGCACTGTGTTTAAACAGAAAACACTACTAGATGTTATCTCCGAATGAAATGGTATATGATAATTAAATACTGCAGGTCCTATTCACACCTGTACTAAAAGCTATTTAAAGAAAGGCGTGTTCTCATAAATCTAATATAGGATATGAGGGAAGAGAAATGGAAGGTCTGTTTACACTCTGTCAATATAACCATACTGCAGATAAGCTGTGTACTGACTGTTTTACGCATTGAAAAAATATAAACTATGTATGATATTTAAATTTAATGCAAAGATAATATGCACAGCTTTTTTTGCTGCACAGCTTGAGTTTGCATGTTATTAAGCTCATTGTTCTTCATTGGTTCCCAGTGTCTCAATGATCAATTGTGACTAAACCGCACGCGGTAGCTAGAGAATGGATCATAGAATGTGACCAATAAGTCTGGGTTTTCAATTAAATCAAAACTATTAATTAATTAATTTAATTAAACTTACAGTTGAATCCACTCACTTGAAGTGGCACTGGAACACTTTTTAAAGTGGGGGTGCTGAAAGCTATTGAACAAAACTGTAACCCCTGTGTTTTTTTAACCTTGGCACTTCCATTCAAAGAGTCAAAAGGTTGATGAAGCGAATTTCGTTAAGTGGCCGAGGTGTTGTCCGATTGTGATGTCAGTGTTCTGAATTGAATTTACTGTTGGTGAGGTAAGGTATGTTTTTAACAAAGCATACCTATATGGAGAGCAAAGCACTGTATAACAAATATTGCACAGTGATTCTGATACACGCTGGGCCAGATATGGTATCATGGTACTACAGTGGCTTACCAGTCAGTGTAAGCTGATTAAACCCTTTCAAAATATAAGAATGTAACCCCACTCTAGCACTCACACATATTGTTTTTGTGCAGATAAGCAGCAAGATAACTGAAATGCGGAAGTGCATGGAGAACCTTTCACGTCTCCAGTTTTATTTTTTACAATGTTAAAAATGGATGTCTCTGAAGTCTTCTGGAGAGTGTTGTGTTAAAAAGGTGTTGGGAACATCTACTCAGTGAGGACTGAATAGTTAAGAAGATTCTTGTTAACAACAAGGAAACAAGACATTTATTTCATACCTCCAACTGCAAGAAACAATGTATCATGTTTTTCCATACCTTACCATCATCATCAAATTGCCTCAATAACAAAAAATATGAATTGCAAACAAAATTGTAAACATCAGGGGGTGGAAATAGCCTCAACAGGTAAGAGACACCAACTTAATGGATTTTTTAACATTCTATATAGCAAACCAATACAACTCACAGTTAATCAATAACGCTGAACCAAACTATTCAATTTATATTACTGTATATGCAATTTGTAATGATGAATCATTCACTTCCAGCACTGCCTAAAATAGATATATTAATAAGCACTGGAGTGTTTTGATTTGTACTTTATTAAAGTCACGTAAGACAAACTGGAATTGTTCTAAAGCCATTCTTAAAGATGGCTGTGTCCTCCAGCGCTGCATTGAAGATAAAGAGAAAATTATATTGATGTGATCTGGCAGCCAGGAAACAATGTTGTTTCAATTCTCCCCTTAACTCCGTGTTTCTTCTAATCTTTCATTTTCATGGGAGGGAATAGCATGGGGGGTGGGTGTCTTGTTTTAAAGAAAAGCTTAGAGAAAATACTGTACAGCATCTCTATAAAATAGTTGAGACGCGGCTGGACTCTGAGGACATAATGCTTGCAGGCTCCTGTGCACTTTGAGAACGCTCTGCCATGGAGGAAAGGTAAAAACTGTTCTCTCTGTATGAGTGAGTATTGATATTCACCGGAGCATGCATCTGATTTTCTTTTATTGCTTCAGTGGGATGCACAGGCAATTTTTTTTTTACAAAATGGGGCACTCAGCAGTGAAAGTAAAAGGGAAGATTATAAAGTATTTTTTTCTTATTGATGGCCTCACACAAATAATGATTTGTGTTCACCCATCAAAAAGCTAAGACAATGGGCCATTATTGTTTGTTTACAAGACTGCATCATGACAACCTTTTCAGCAGATGTGTTTTTCACAGACAGGTAAAAGAGCAACTTACATACTTCCAGAGTAACCCCTTCTTGACAGGTTTCTACAAGATCTGTGTCAGATTCAGAAACACTCCTGGAGCAAAACAGTCCAAACAGTAATGACATTTAAATGAAAAATAAAAAAAACAAAACTGTGTGGTTGTCACGAAAGAGGTGGCCCTAGTCACAAAGGCCCATGGTGTAAGACCATTAAAATAATTACAGCTAACACAATAATTCCATGAATTTTACCTGTTTAGCACTTTCATTAGCTACAGCTATGGTGAAAAGTTTTGCAACATAAAGTTGAATGAAACCTGCTGAATAATGTTACATTAACATATTGAATTATATATTGCTTTATAGTTTTTCATGCGAAAGAAACATGGGACATTTCTAAATCTAACATGAAATACTGTACTGCTATTATGGCTTCTGGTAGAATATCATTTTCATTTTGTAGTCTCTTTGATTACATTATGCTAAATAACGATTATGTTTTCATAATATAATATATATATATATATATATTTCACCTCAGCAGTTCTTCTGTGCCAAAGCATGTTACTGGCTGGAAGCAGGTCAGTCCATAGAGGAAGCAGCTTACTGGTTAATGACAGGAAAGAAGCCATTTCAATAACCAAGCATAGCTTGGAAACAGAGCTTTATTTAACATGTCATGTTTTAAAATGTAAATGCATGTTCACTAGAACACTCTTTCAAAACTGAACATTTCAGATCTATATAACAAACGGAGGTGCACAACTGGTAAGATTTATGAAATTGTTTTGATAGCTACAATCACTGTAATGTTTGTTTTTGCACAGACTGTGCTTCACCGACTTCGCCTGTTCGAGATGACATTCCATATTATGCAGGGACAACATCACCAAGATAAGAGTGTTTTTTCATATTATGAAAAATAAACAGTAAATAATCAAACTAGACAAGTCTTAATTGGTCACCTCTTCACTGCAGACTAACACATGCATTTTAATGACTTTCCTCCTTGAAATGAAAAGTGTCACATTGGATTGTCAAACAGATGTCACAAATAGAGTAATCAATGGTGAATTAACTGTTTTATTAATTTCTTTCATGAGAAGGGCTGTCAATTTAAAATAATATTAATAATAATAATAAATAAATAAATAAACAAGTAAACATGTTTTCTAAGACCTTGAGCATCTCATCGCTCCGGGAGCAGCTGTATATCATCTGATAACAACCTGAGCCATTTACACCAACAGCAGATATTAAACAGCAACTTCATGCAGGTTCGATCATGCATGGTGTTTCTGGATCATGTGACAGGTGGGGGGCCAATGTTTTTTATTTTATACCTACAACTACAAGAAAGAATTTAACATGTGTTTTTCCATACTTCCTCATCAGCAGCAAATTGCCTTAATAACTACAATTATGAATTCCAATCAAAACTGTAAACGCCTGTGGGCAGAAATAACCTCAACAGTGAAGTAATAAAGAGACACCTGCTTCATGAACTTTTCAGCATTCTATATAGCAAGCCATAGTTCATCAATAATGCTGAACCAAGCTTTTCTCACCATCCAATTTATGAAAGCTATAAAGTAAATCATTCTTTCAGCACTGCCTGAAATATAAGTTCTTAATAAGTCTTTGAATTATTGTAAAGCCAGTCTTAAAGATAGCTGTGTCTTCCAGCCTTGCTTGGAAGATAAAGATAAACTATATTGATATGATCTGGCAGCTATGAAAACATATTGTTTTAATAAATAAATAAATAAATAAACAAGAAATAGTGTAACCAGGCTTTCCGAGACCTTGAGCATCTCATCCCTCAGGAGGCCACTATGTCTCTTCTGATACCAACTCAACTTACACAGCAACTTGCAACAGGGTTGAAAAATTCCCAGTTATCTTGACTAATGTGTTTTTTCTTGTTGTTTTATATAATTTTTGGTTTCAGTCATCACCTCCTGGTGACTTTTTAAAACGACCTTCAAATGGCTGTGAAACACGTCTTCCATGTAACCAGTAACCTGTAAGAAAAACTACATTTGCTCTACGTGGTATCTCTCACTGAAGGAGTTCTTACATCCACTAGGGCAGAGTGTTGCAGAAGAACACCCTGGAGTTCCAGTTGCACTTAAACACAAGCCATGCTTGACAGCATGCAAGATCAGCAGGCGTTCATGCTGGATAGATCAGCAGCAGAGCTACCAGAATCTAAATGAGGGGGTCAGTCATGGTTTAGAAATCAGGCTAGGTTTTATGCTGTCTAATTTCTAATTCAAATAAACTGTGTTCCCTTGGTCAGACTATTCACACCATGCAATTCATGAAGCCATTTTTAATTTACTATCAGTGTATGTTTTCTATCTTTTATCAACAAGCAGAAGCACAGAAAGAAATTATATAATTAATCAGTAGATCCCTGATTGGTGTACATTATGTTTTTTTTTTTTACCATGTCAAGCTCTAAAAAGGCATCAAGTTAAGACCTTACTGTGCTAGACCTATCAAGGTAAATAGTCCTATACATATATTTTCCTGTAAATGGTCCCTTCACTGATTCACTATTATCCATATTTTACATACAAGATATACAGTGAAATGCAAACGTCCTTTGACCTATTCATGGTTTGCTACTGTATAGTCATTTCGAAGATATCTAAAATGCCAATAACAGAGGCTCTACAATATGCACAGGAGTTCCAAATGTACACTGCTTTTTTAGAACAGTTTTTGTTTTGCACGCTTCATTTGTAAATGTTAATTTGGTGAGTAACGTTCAAATAAAAAAAGTTGCATACTACAGTATGTGTGGCCTAATACGTTAACCTGTGTTGCCTAGACCAGGCACTGTTGTGCTATGGAAATGCACTAAACAAAAAAGTGTAAATTGTAAATCTTGATAAAAAAGGGTTGATTGAAATATTACTTTCAACCGTCCACTAGCATCTTCCCTCCAAAACACCTTGAAACACAATCCCCTCCCCCATCACACACATTTTTAGACTAGAAGTGTCTTTGATAAATAGCCCAAAATGCAAAATCAAAGAAAACGCTGCCTGTTTGATACTTTCTAAAAAATAAATCTTGGGCTGAATTAGGAAGAAAGGTCAAAGCCTTGCAGGGCTGTGCTATGCCAGGTCTCCTTGATTCAGCCCTGTCTTATGCCAGTGAAACAAGGATTGCTGTATAATCACCTGGGGTTAAGCTACCACTGTGTTGGAGTCTCCTTGACAGTCATGCACTGGTGTCAGTGCCAGTCAATCTGCAGATAATGGACTGGCCAAGGTCAACTTACTGAATAATACAAGAGCTCTCCAGTGTAATTTTTTTTTTCTGCCTGTAATTGCCTGATACCTACCTGGTAGTTATTTGAGCTTTTTCTTTCTGTTTCATTTTTGCTCAGTGCTTTCAAGCACCGCATTTTAAAAAATACATCTTTCAGAACGGACTGCTGATTTTTTTTTTCTCTAAACCATCAAGCATAATTTTGGAGCAGCCTATAGATAACAAAATTTAAGATCACACTTTTTTTTTTTTTTTTTGGAGTGGTCACTGAGCCATAAGGGGTTAAATTAACAAAAATCCCAACTACTTCTAGAATGGACTGGACAAATTGGAGTGCTCTGATTGGCCAGTGTAAAAATGTAATGTAAAAATTCCATGCTGAACGATTACACTGTTTTCATCTGATATTTTGTCTTTTATTTCTTAGCTATCTCATAGCCACAGCTGTGTTACTGCTTAGGAAGGGGTCATCTGGCATGTACATTGTGATCACCTTTAGGGAGGTGGTCTGTTAAATTTTGGAAGGTCTGCAATAGCTTTTATAACTAACAACAAATAAAATGAGGCTTAATTCCACACAGGACAGATAATAGCAGGGGTTGCGTTGCACATAAATTAGTGAGTTCAGGATAAAGGACTGGAAACGGGAGAGAGGCCACTGACAGCGCAGGTTTAAAAGGGGAGTTTAGGGATTAAAGAGGGGTGGGTCAGGGGTTCTGAAGCATATCAGTTAGGGGGGATTTGAGAGACAAAACTAATTCAGACTAATGGGGAGAAGTTTTGATATACAATACAGTATGAAATCCAATTTGAGTTCTGCCTTGTGCTGTTGGTTTTGTCTAACAAAAGTTAATAATTGCTATGGTGCTGCCATACCTATACTTTATAAATGGTATGCTGGTGCCATCATTTGATTTAATCCAGACTTTGATGGCACAGCAGTAGTAGTTGGAAGACAATGCAGAACCAGGAAATTTCATTCATGGATTACTAAGCAATGGTACAGATTAATGTATCAGTGGAAACAAGTTGGGGGTGGGGAGGTTGCTCTAACAATCTCTTCTGAGCCCATGCACTTAAATCCCATTAAAACCCCAACCTGATTCCAGCTCCAAACTGGTATGCATGCAGAATATATACTTTGGGGATCGATTCCTCAAATAGCTTGAATCCAATTAGATGTATGTGTATAAATGAGGCATCTGAGCCAACACCATTGACATATCATTGTAGGACACCAGTCCAGATATTGTGCTGGAATGAATTACATTTGTGTATTGGCTCGTACCATTATGGTACCATTGTCATGTTATAAGAATGTTCCATTGTGGTACAATTCCTAATACTATTGTACCTTTACTTGTGCTACATTTACTCCTTACTCCAGAACCATTGCCACTGTAGTGTCACTTCAGTTAGTAAATGAGGGTACATTGGGATTACCAGAATCATTTCCAAAAGATTGTCCTAACCTCTACCGACCTCTGGCTTACCCATTCTCCTCATATACAATTCTGGGTAATAATAATGCTGATGACTCTGTCATCCTATGAATAAACCCATCATTTTGTTTTCTGAGGGATTTATCAAGCAGCACTCAGAATAATTCTGTGATAGTTATCTGCCGTCATGTCTGTGTGAGTGAGCAACCTTTGCATCTAGAGTCTTTTTATTGAAGCCGTTTCTAAGGAGCAAAACAGGAAAGCTGCTTACTCAGTGCAAACACTGCTCTGAATCCGTAATCTCCTCATGGCTTCAAACACAAACAAAATGCTTAAAAAGGACTGTGAAAGGGAGACTATTGAACCATATATGTTTTCAGTAGAGTGTGCTGCTAGTGTTATGATCTTTTTTTTTTTTTTAATCTAAAAAGTGCTAATAGAAATGTCATTTCACAATTATAGGGGGGGGGGGGGGGGGGGGGGGGAGGTGTAATATGAATTACACAGAAGGACAGTAAGACAGTTTTTCAGCACAAGAAATATAATGGGGTCTAATCTGATGATTTAACCTGTAGGCATTGAACTGCAATTTCACTGTGTTTTTATAGAATTTCACGGGACACCTGCAAAGACAAGGAGAATGGAGTGCATGTGGGACTTGGGCGACAGAGTGTTAATGACAAAGTCAAACAGACAGGACAGGTCCCATACTGCTTGAAGATCCGCTAGCTGCTTGAGCAGTTGTGGAGAGTGGGGGAAGACATGGATAGAGGAAATCCCCCCCCCTCCCCGGTGGAGGACCCGTCCCGGCAGCTTGCCTGGTGGTAGGGAGACCCGGCTACCCCAGGGGGACAGAAAGGTACCCAGACCTGGAAAAGAAAAAGATCTAGACAGGTCCCGTCCGTAGAACCGACCTTCATCAGGCGTGAGCCCCGAAGTGAGGGCCGAGCACCCGCTGGATGCCTGCGGGACCTGGAGGAAAATGAGAGAGGGTTAAGAGAAAGGCGAATAGATTAGAGCCTCGCTGAGGCTAAAGCGCACAAGCTGCGAAAGAATAGGTGTGGCCGGGGGTCCCCTCTGACCTACGAGGAACCTGGGCGGCGGAGCCAGGCCCGGCTGGGGGAGTGAGACTCACTTCCCCCCCAAAAATGGACCCCTGGCTTCCCACAGAACCGCACCCGTGGGACAGGAAAGAACCGCATGCCGCACACATAAACGTGAACTGGAAAACAAAAAGGACATGGAGAGGTTAGTAGGGACAGGGTATGGATTAGAGGCCGTCCACGCTGTGGAGAGGAACCCCTCCCCCAGCAGGAGGAAACCTCTGGTGGATCTGGCGGAGAAGGTGCTCCCACTCTGGGCATGCTAACCAACCAAAACGAAAGACAAGAGCAGGAAATAGTGCACAACTTAAATAGGGAAGACAGAGAGATTGACAGATGATACAGCCAGAGGGGATCCCTGGCGCTGCGCAACCCCGCCCAGTAACCAGCGAGAGCACAATGCCAGTTATTAGGAGCAGCTGGGACATCTGCTCAATCAACCTCGCCCGAAAGCGGATCTACCAAAAATGCAGCCGCTTCCTTTCCCCCAGCTGAATATGATCAGAAAGGACAGAACAGCATTGTTTCGGGATAACTGGCTGAGAGAGAGAGAGAGAGGAAAGCAGGTGAGTGCCTGAACTACGCCATAAGGCTACATTTCACAAAGTAATAAACACCAGCTGGATTAATATAGTTGATGGGTGGCGATATTTAGACCTGTCACCTTTTAGATTATAAAAAATAGACTGTGTCTGTCTGTGCATAAAAAAGAAGCCAATTTAAATGGTCTGTGCAAATGTAGAAGGGAGGAGGCTGAGTGCAAACGGGTGACCTTGTGCACTGCATGCAAGCATCTTAACCATGTCCGCATTCATGGTTCTGGAGCATTTCATCTCATCTCACCTCAATGACTGGGGGCAGAATCTATAATGGCAGTGCATCACACAACAATTCCCATTACTCAGGCTTTAGTATTTAATCAACGAGTTGGGTTCCTATGTATTTGTCTGACTAAAATTCTTAATCAGTTAATGTGTGAATGCTAATGATCTGTAATTACTGATAATTACCATCTTTTTGTAAAAAATAAAGAAATACGACTATCAATTCCAAATCTTCAACACAGGTGCAGATGTTTGGGACTTGAAAATCGTGGTTTTCGCTGATTTGCATACTTGACGGATGAATGCAACTGATTGCGTACTGTAATTAAATTAAGATTAAAAAAGAAAGCAAAAAAATGTTCCTGATAACAGCATATCAATTTGACATGTTATATAAAAAAGCATCTTTTATTTGATTTTATTCTGTTTAACTTTTATGCCCCATGGGCAACGTAATTAAGCGGAATAAACTGCACAACAGTTAAATTACATTTGCAAAGCTGTAGAGAGCAAAGAAGAAAGACCAGTTTGGTGATGACAGAATGGCCATGTGTATTCCATAATTGGAAGTTTGACTGCTGGGACAGTATATATGTTTTGACAATATATGTGGTATGGCTAATCCACTGATCCACACATCTTTTAGCCTCTGACCAAATACTACCTGTCTATCTAATACGATTTTGTAACAAACCAAAATGTGCTGTGTATTGCTTCCACCTAATTAAACATCAAAAACAGTCTATGTGAACAAATCTTAAAGGGTAAGTAGTGGGAGTCCGAAAAATATAGCGTGACACGTCCCCACGTGTTGCTACAACTGTTTAAATAACGTACCTGTAATTTTTCTTTTCATTGCTAACATCCTGACAACTTTTCCCTAAGTGTTGTGTGTGTGTTGTTTGGGTACACTTATAACTTTAAACTCTGTTTCAAAGCTCTTTTCAAAATGGCTACTCTCTAGTGCACTGGGTTTTGAGATCTATCCTTTAAATCAGTGTAGAAAACAAAACAAACAAAAAAAACATAACAACAAGTGCTCTGGTTTTTCTGTTCATACAGACATTTGGTTGTGGTTCCCTGTTCGACAATGTGGACAGTAATCGGATTTGACAATGTGGGCATTAATCCTTACACTATCAGTGCACTAGAGCGGATATTTTGAAAAGAGCTTTGAAACAGACTTTTAAGTGTAAAAAAAATCTGTCAGGATGTTAACATGGAGTTCTGGGCCCACCGTTACAGTATAAAACAGAGAAATCATCTACATTACCATCCCCGATAGGGTCACACTTTATAAGTTAATACGCTGTGTGTAGTGTCATGTGTCTTTTTATTGTAAGAGACTGTCGTGCAGTTTGGATGAAAAAACTGCAAAGTGAAGCTGCTCAAACTGTGCATAATGACTTCTATTATAAGAGACATTCAACACACAATGTACTAACTTATTAGAAATAACAAAAAACAATGTGCTCATAAACTATTATTTAACATTAAAAAACTGGTTTTGTTTGTTAATTAAATAACTATGCACAGGGTAAGATCTATACACAGAATGAGATGTACTGGAATTCTGACAACTCCTTACTGATGACTGGTTGATTCCTCATACTTGATTTATAGTACTTTAGGGATCCATTTATATAAAACATCTATACGTGTTTTATTAAAGATTCTGATGATTATTAAGAAGGAGTTTATTACAATAACATTTCAATAACACCTTACTAGTGTAAACACCATTATGTTATAAAATGTTTCTTAGTTACATGTTCTTATAATACTATATTATTAATAACTGTCTTAATATTATATTTTTAAAATGTTTTAATGTATATATATATAATATGTATATATATATATATATAATATTATCTATATCGATTGGGAACTATCTAAGCATTTTTGATAAACTGTTTCCTATATAGATATGTTGAGGATTTCTTAAGAAATGTTAATCATTGCAACACTTTATCAAAAAAAACATCAAAAACATTTATATCAGCAAAGGGTTTTAAACATTTATTACAGACAGTCTTAGGGGTAAAACATTCACAGTTCATAGCAATTTAAAAAAATTCTCATTGGATCCGTATTTCTGTTACAGCCATTGTTTACAGTGGACTTCACTGCTGTGGATCCTGTTTTACAGATGGCTTGTCATAAGGAGAAAATAAATGTAAAAAATAATCCAAATCTCTACATTGCCAAGGGCAACTTAACAGATAACTATCTGGCTGGCATGCCGTCTCGCAGTTCCATCTCATTTTACCAAGGTCAGCTGCACAGTCCATTTGTGTTCACTGGGCAGGAAAAACATTTACTAACACTTCTGAATCCCATTTCTCCTACAAGTCTGAAATCAGATTTGCTTTATTTCATCTTAATTTTCTCATTGTACTGAGCAAGTAAATAGTTTGCTCTGTGATCAACAGGAAAGAAAATAAGCAGAAAAGACCCAAGTCCAGACCAGAAGTGCATCATAGGCATCCTCACAGAAGCTTGACCTTTCATTATAAAAAAAAAAAAAATGTTTATACAATACAAGATACACATTTAAAAGTAGTGCATATGATACCGCTAGAGCCAGACTTGTGCATGTATGCTTGGCACTGACTCTGGAACTGTGATACAAGCAATAGAGATCATGACTGAGTTATAAGATTTTGTTTCCACTAGAGTCCTGTTTGTACCCAACCTTTACAGCTACAGTAATTGGGTTTAAGGCTCCCTGTTCTCGTAAACTACACCTTCCGTTTTTTAAGTGCATATGTTTTATTAACACATCTGTGTTATAGTAGAAAAAAAAAGCTTATTGCAGCCCCAAAATAAAAATCTGTTCCTTATTTTTATGATGCATGGAAACAATACATGATGTTCTTGCAGTTTGATTTTATTTGATTTAAACTTACTAAATACTTTGACTCAATAAATAGGTATATTATTCCAAACAGCACCAAATATGCGCTGTTACACATTTGAGTTTTATAAATTGGTATCTATTTGAATAATCTCTATGACTGTATTTAGCCACTGTTTAGATTAATTGAATAGACCCCAATAGCCCTGTTTGCCATAGTAAAAGCATAGTAAAATAAACCACAGGAATGGAAAATCATGGGGAAACCGCAAAAAAATGTGCAAATGATCTGTGATAAAAAATAAGGGAGGCGATACATTTTATACCAACAATAACATGGAGATTTACACAAAATGCAAAAACCGGTGTATGATAGGGCCCAATCTGCATGTGCTTTGGTAATATCCTGTAGTAGCTAGTTTCTGACCTGAAGTGCTTCTGTTCGACTCCTCCAGGATGTACTTAACCAAAGTGCTGCTGCTTTTATGAAAATTTCTTTTTCAATGAATTTTTTCTCATTGGCAGCACTAAAAACACCACACCTAACCAACTTTTTCACATCAAGTTCTGCAATGTAAAGCAATTGATGAGGATATAACTGTAATGACAAAGTAAAAAAAATAAAAAGTCTTTCTTTTTCCTCAAGATTTCCCATAATTCTTCAGGACTGAATGTAACTAAAGAGTTATTCAATGCTAAGTTATGCAACATTTGTTAATCTCACAGGGCCAGTGTTTTTTTTTCTCTTCAGGTTTTAACACTTTGAAAGCAACGTATGGATTTACTCTGAAACCTGCTGGCAAGTTGCGACCCCAGCTTTCCATCTTCACCATTTCAGTACCAGGTTAAGGATTAGCATGTAGCTCCATACTGTCTGCAGATTTTTTTGTTAAAATGTAAAAGATGCGTTAAGCCTGTTTGTCAGCAGATATTGAAATACGGATCCCCAGTTTCCCTTTGTCTGAGAAGAGGTGAGCAAGAGAGGCATTGAGTACTAGGCAGTCACTCTCTGCTATCACAGTGCCGAGCCCCTCGGAGAAGGATCGCACAGCAGACTCCCAGCTCAGTCGCCTGCGTTCGCTGCTCAGCTCCAGCCTGTAGGTGAACCTTTCAGCCACCCTGCTGGGACCCAGCAGCATGACAGCAGCAAAGTACTGCTGGTGTCCCTGTCGCCGCTCCTGCTTTTTTAGCACCAACAGGAATTGCTGCCCCAGGCAGGACTGCACCGTCACCCAGTCCTCTGCATCCAGGAGGTGGACGTCTGCCGCCAGGAACACGATGCGCTGCCCCTGGAGGGTGGAGGCCCTGTGTGTGTCTTTGAGGTGGAGCGCCACCACCTCCAGGTCCCCCTGCCACCCACAGGAGAACAGAGGGCAGGAGCAGGAGCAGGGGCAGGGGCTGGCTACTCCTGCATCGCAGGGGTGAGAGGTTCTGTTCTCAGTGTGACCCGCACTGGAACTAGAACTGTAGCGACCACTCCTGGCTGATGCATCCTGGGAAACACAGAAAATCATATTTTAATGGAGCGTGCTACCTCCACTGTGTCCCCAAAGTTTATTTCTTAATTGTAATTTGAAGTTATCAAAATGGAGAATACTTGCTAAAATATACTATTTGATATGCGTTGTTCACTATATGACACAGAATGTTGTGAAAAGGGTTATGACATAACTGCATACGTCTTACGTACTCTGCACTATGCTATTGTCATTTCTCATGTGCAGTTTTGAAAGGATGAGGAGAGCGGCACTCTAGGTGAACTAGGAAGTGCAAGTAGAACAGACTTCCTAAAAGTAAGGCATGACAGCAAGCTTTCTTTAACCTAGGATAGATATAATTACTTAAAATAAAATGTGTTTCTTTCAAAGCTGCACATGTAAGTCTTCTATACTTGTGAAATGAAATGCAAGACAGGTAAAATGTATGGCGTTAATTCATTAGATATATGGTAAAATCATTTTTACTAACATGTACCTAAGGGCCTACTTCAATTGAACTGTTGTGTGAGATGACCACTACAGAGAGCTCACACTTGCCAACAGACTTAATTAATAGTCATAGCAAACAACATATTCCACTGAACACGGAGTGATTCAACAGAATTACTTTAATAGAAAAGTTGTATTCCTCATTTTGTTTTCAGATGTAACATAAGTTCTACTAATGCAGTTATTGGCTTTCATACGAGAAGGCCTTTCAATTACTGATAAAGAAAAACAACATTACTTCCCCCAGATGCTTTGCTAACTAATGCGTTGTGCATATTTCCAGATATTAATGCACAAGATTGAATACCCTGAAGTCCAAGACTGTAAAATTGGAATGAACAATAAACTAGCGTGTGGCACAGTGCAATTATTTTTCATTAACTTAAAAAGATAATGAAAGATGGAAACTCTTCTCTGCATGCATCTGTGATTAATCTGGTTTCATTAAATGCTTTGGAGAGGATAATTTCTAAGGGCTTGTAAGTCTTTAAAGGAGATACAATCTATTTGAGTTATTTGTTTAACCAGGTCCCTTGAGGTCTAATTCTCAACAGTCACCTAGCAATCGTCTTTACATATTTGTTACAAACTACACACAACTGCAGTGGTTTCAAAAACAGCAAAAAAAACAAAACAAAAAACAAAAAAAACAACAATTACATTCATGGTAAAAAAGGGAATCTTAAGGTTTATCTGTGTGGCTATGGCATATGAGCGCAAGGAATGCTGAATGAATGAATGAATGTTCATCTAAAAGCAGGGTTTTTTGCGCTCTTAGAAGAGGTATTTTTCTATGTGGAGGAGACTCAATGCATACAAAAGTGCTAAAAGTGGAAGTACAGTATAGCAACAAGCATCTGTAACACTTTAGTTTGGGGATCTGTTATAAGTAGAATATATAAGTAGTATATATATTCTTCAACACATGCAGCTTTGAGTTCTGCAATCAACTTTGGTTTCCTTTTTGCAACAGCAGCCTTCAAGTCAATCCAGAACATCTCGATGGGATTCAAGTCTGGGGACTGAAATGGCCAATTCATAACTGTAATCAGCTCTCCAGATAAGATTTTTGGTCTGGGAGTAACTTACCCTCTAATTTTAACAGTGAAAGAGTAAAATGTATTTTCAGGGGGTAAAATGCAACATTACCTTGAAGTCATGAATAATCTCGATTAAATACTGTACAGTCTTTAATGGTAATGGGGTATTGTCACAAAGACGGCTATAGTGGGTGAAGTCAGACCAGAAATGAATACACAGCACTGCAAGTAAAATAATGAATGAATGTGCTGCTGTGCAGTTTATTATTATAAAATAAAACAGGACAAAATAGGACACGGCACTGGCAACCAAAACAAAGAGACAAACAAAAACGAACTACACAGACAAACACGGTGAGCTTCTATTTTACTTTAGGTTATTATTTGTATTATTACCTCCGTCTCCAATCCCATTCTGCACGCACAGAACACACAACCCCGAGTGAGTGAAAACATGCTGCTTTTATGCAGCTGTACCGAGACTCGATTGCTAATCAATCATTCAATTGGAGTCGCGGTACAACTGCACGTGAATTAATAAAGTGCAATTCCCCTTGCTCACATATTATTACTTTTTACTTGCACATGAAGTGCTGTGCAATCCTCATGCCTAAATACAAATATACATTTTAAACACTTGTATTACACAGACCTGTTTATATCCCATGTACCAATGACTATACACCAACATTAACATACAACATATAACACAAAATACACACAGGGGCAGGAACTTTGCCACATATACCCCCCCCCCCCTTGTGCAAAGCACACATGGCCTCAATGGCCACCTCCCCCCTCAAAATCCCAAAGGTCTCACTCAAAGTCCTGGGCCAAGAACAGGGACTTTCAGGGGTTGATGGGCGGCAATGTTGCCAGTAGCCAGGCTGCTACTGCCATGCTGTCAGCAGACGTGCTGACAGCGGGGCGAATCTCTCCTCCCGCTGTACCACTGGCAGCGGAAATGCTGCCAATGGTGCGGCTGTCAGCAGGCTTGCTGACAGCTCCCAGACTGACTCCTTCAGCCGGGGCAAATCCAGCAGCGGAAAAGCTGCTGGGCTTGGTGGTCTCCAGACCTCCCCCAAGATCTCCTGCAGTGAAATTGCTGCGGGGTAAGGTGGTCTCCTGACCTCTCCCCCCTTTTTCATAACCGGCAGCTCCCTCTGGTGGGGCTCCGGCCACACTGACCCCTGCGGCCAAGCAGAGCAGACTGCAACCCCTGACGATGCAGTTCCAGTGACCCCAGGCGATGAGGAGCGGCTGGCAACCCCAGGCGATGTGGAGCAACAGGCAACCCCAGGCGATGCAGAACAACAGGCAACCCCAGGTGATGCGGAGCAACAGGCAATCCCAGGCGATGCGGAACGGATGGCAACCCCAGGCGATGCGGAATGGCTGGCAACCCCAGGCGATGCGGAACGGCTGGCAACCCTATGCGAGGCAGAACGGCTGGCAATCCCAGGTGATGCGGAGCAACAGGCAACCCCAGGCGATGCAGAGCGGCTGGCAACCTCAGGCGATGCGGAGCGGCTGGCAACCCCAGGTGATGCGGAGCAACAGACAACCCCAGACGATGCCAGGCGAAACGAGACATGCATCTCTTCTCAAACATGAGCACCAAGCTCTTTCAAAAGAACTCCGGGACAAAGTTGTTGAAAGGCACAGATCAGGGGATGGGTATAAAAAAAAATATCAAAGGTATTGAATATCCCTTGGAGCACGGTCAAGACAATAATTAAGAAGTGGAAGGTGTATGGCACCACCAAGACCCCGCCTAGATCAGACCGTCCCTCCAAACTGGATGACCGAACAATAAGGAGACTGATCAAAGAGGCTACCAAGCGGCCAATGGAAACTTTGCAAGAGCTACAGGCTTTTATGGCCAAGACTGGTCAAAGTGTGCATATGACAACAATATCCCAAGCACTCCACAAATCTGGCCTGTATGGTAGGGTGGCAAGAAGGAAGCCATTACTCAAGAAAGCCCACCTTGAATCCCTTATGCAGATTCTGTAGCCATGTGGAAATGGAGAGAATATGGCACAATTGTGAATCTGTCTAGAACAGACCGTCCTCATAAACTGAGTATCCAGGTGAGAAGGGCACTAGTCAGGGAGGCCACCAAGAGGCCTATGGAAACTTTAAAGGAGTTACAGTCTTCCATGGCTGAGCTGGGAGACACTGTGCATATGGCAACAACAGCCCGGGTGCTTCACAAAACTGGCAATGAGAGAGTGGCAAAAAGAAAGCCATTTTTGAAAAAAACTCACATCAAATCGCAACTAGAGTTTGCCAGAAGGCATGTGGGAGACTCTGAGACCAAGTGGAAGAAGATTCTATGGTCTTATGAGACCAAAATAGAGCTTTTTGGCCTCAATGCTAAGCGCTATGTTTGGCGCAAGCCTAACACCACACATCATCCTAAGAACACCATCCCTGCCATGAAGCATGATGTTGGCAGCATCATGCAATGGGGATGCTTCTCTGCGTCAGGGCCTGAAAAGAATGTGAAGATAGAGGGCAAAATGGATCCAGCAAAGTACAGAGAAATCCTGGAGGAAAAGCTGCTGAAGTCTGCAAGAGACCTGGGACTTGGGAGAAGATTCATCTTCCAGCAGGGCAACAACCCCGAACATACAGCCAAAGCCACACTGGAGTGGCTTAAAAACAAAAAGGTCAAAGTCTGGACCTCATAAAAGACCTGAGAATATGTGGAAGGAGTTGAAAATTGCTGTTCATCAAAGGTCTCTATCCAACTTGACGGAGTTTGAGCAATTTTACAAAGAAGAATGGGCAAAAATTGCAGTGTCCAGATGTACAAAGCTGGTAGAGACTTGTCCAATCAATACTTACATACTTATGCAATTAATTATTTTCTGTTTTGTCTTTGTAATTAATTTAGAACAATTTGTATTTTTTATTTTTCACTTTGACATTTTTTTTGTGTAGATCAGTGACAAAAACTCCTAATTAAATCCATTTTGATTACATGTTGTAACACAATAAAATGTAGAAAAGTCCAAGGGGGGTGAATACTTTTGAGAGCCACTGAGTATATACAGATCTGGAAAAAATTAAGAGACCACTGCAAAATTATCAGTTTCTCTGATTTTACTATTTATAGGTATGTGTTTGGGTAAAATGAACATTTTTGTTTTATTCTATAAACTACTGACAACATTTCTCCCAAATTCCAAATAAAAATATTGTCACTTAGAGCATTTATTTGCAGAAAATGACAACTGGTCAAAATAACAAAAAAGATGCAGTGTTGTCAGACCTCGAATAATGCAAAGAAAATAAGTTCAGATTCATTTTTAAACAACACAATACTAATGTTTTAACTTAGGAAGAGTTCAGAAATCAATATTTGGTGGAATAACCCTGATTTTCAATCACAGCTTTCATGCATCTTGACATGCTCTCCACCAGTCTTTCACATTGATGTTGGCTGACTTTATGCCACTCCTGGCGCAAAAATTCAAGCAGCTTGGCTTTGTTTGATGACTTGTGACCATCCATCTTCCACTTGATCACATTCCAGAGGTTTTCAATGGGGTTCAGGTCTGGAGATTGGGCTGGCCATGACAGGGTGTTGATCTGGTGGTCCTCCATCCACACCTTGATTGACCTGGCTGTGTGGCATGGAGCATTGTCCTGCTCGAAAAACCAATCCTCAGAGTTGGGGAACATTGTCAGAGCAGAAGGAAGCAAGTTTTCTTCCAGGACAACCTTGTACTTGGCTTGATTCATGCGTCCTTCACAAAGACAAATTTGCCCGATTCCAGCCTTGCTGAAGCACCCCCAGATCATCACTGATCCTCCACCACATTTCACAGTAAGTGCGAGACACTGTGGCTTGTAGACCTCTCCAGGTCTCCGTCTAACCATTAGACGACCAGGTGTTGGGCAAAGCTGAAAATTGGACTCATCAGAGAAGATGACCTTACTCCAGTCCTCTACGGTCCAATCCTTATGGTCTTTTGCAAACCTCAGCCTGGCTCTTCTTTGCTTCTCATTGATGAAGGGCTTTTTTCTAGCTTTGCACAACTTCAGCCCTGCCCCTAGGAGCCTGTTTTGAACTGTCCTCGCCGTGCACTTCACCCCAGCTGCCGTTTGCCATTCTTTTTGTAGGTCACTTAATGTCATCCTACGGTTGCTGAGTGACATTCGAATGAGTAGGCGGTCATCCCGGTCAATGGAGAGTCGTTTTCGCCCTCTGCCGGTCTGTAGCTTTGTTGTCCCCAATGTGTGCTGCTTGACCTTGTTCTTATGAACTGCCGTCTTTGAAATTTTAAGGATGGAAGCAACCCGACGCTCACTGTATCCCTCTGCCAGTAAAGCCAGAATTGAACCCTTCTTTTCCTCACTCAAAACTTTCCTTTTCAACTCTTTGGGCATGGTCAATAGTTATTTTTTGATTCCAATTACTTTTGAGGTACTACTAGCACTGTTTTGCCACCCAGCTGGTCCTATTGCAAGAGGATAGTGATGACCACAGGAGTGGTTTTTATACTTTTCCTCGTTAAATAAGATTTGGTTCAGGTGATCCCCTATTCAGTACCTCATTCAGTAGAATGAGGTGTGCCTGTGTTGGAATTCAACAGACACTGGAATGGAATGGCTGCCATACATGTAGTGATGCTGATTTAAGAAAAATTTGCAGTGGTCTCTTAATTTTTCCATATATATATATATATATACACACACACACACACACACACACATATATACACCTATGATGCATTTTTCTACTCTGATGCATTATGAGCATCACAAATTTACTCAAAGCCCCACTGGTGTTTTTTTACTATTAAAACAACCTTGCCATGCATAAGGAGAAAAAATATTTAGTGAAATAGCTTGCATCACTTGATTTTCACGGTGTGGTATTCGAAGCATAATCAACAAGTGAACAAGAGAAACATCATCTGTAATTGACAAACCTTAGTCTGGAAGACCCAAAAAGCTGTCCAACAAGGACGAGCAATACTTGAAGATAATATCCTTAAGAAATAGAAAGAAGACAAACGTTAACTTGTGACAACAGATCTGGCAGAAGGCACAGGTGTCGTTGTCCATCCATCAACAGTCCAAAACAACTTTGATCATTGTTCCATGGCCCAATTTCTGTGTTGTTGTGCATATTTTAGCCTTTTAATCTTGTTCCCATTTCTTAACAGAGGTATTCTTACTGCAACACATCCTTTAAATCCTGATTTCAAGAGTGGCTTTGTATGTGTTGATGGACAACTACACCTGTACCTTCTGCCAGTTCTACTGTCAATTCAATGCTTGTCTTCTTTCTATTCCTTACGGATATTATCTTCAAGTATTGCTCATCCTTGTTAGACAGCTTATTATCTATACTGTATAACATTGTACATTATATATATATATATATATATGATCATAGAGTGCTGTGGTTATTAATTTGGGGCATAGCTACGGTACTCTCTGAATGGCATATCCTCTATTTATCATAGTGTCTCCACTTAATAATTATGCTTTCCTCTGATATGAACCTTCCAGATATTTTTTTAATAGGCAGAAATAAGCTGGCCCCTTTATTGATTATTATTATTTATTATTATTATTATTATTATTATTATTATTATTATTATTATTATTGAATTATTTAAACAGTTTACTCTGTTAGCCACCTAGATCAATTATATAGACCCACAAAATATCAGGACAGTTCGTCCCAACACTGTTGCAATACTTCAGCATACAACATTGATTAAGAAAATCCTAAATGTATTTAAGACCACTAGTAAGTGTGCATTATTTTACCCCCTTTGTTAATACATCTTTTTTTTATTTAAAAGATGTTGTAATGGAACAAGCATTCAATATCACCCACATATCTTTGCCTTTGTTTGACAGCTGGTGGTGCCGTGCCCTAATGGCTTGTAGTAAATGAGTAAAAAGAAATTACTTGCTAAAACAAAATTTGGGCCATATCCAAACCCACTCTCAGTTTTTTTTTTTTTTTGCCAAGCATTAAAATTGCTCTCTAATATAAAGCTAATGTGTTCATCTATTTATTTTATTTATTTTTTATTTTTTGGGGGTGGGGGGTGGGGGGTTATGCTTTATGGGGAGAGCTTTCCATTCCAAACAGTATTAATAACTTAAAACAGTGTTAGCATTTGTACATGCCTGTGGATGGGTGGCAAGGTGAAAGCTCGGCTGAAGCACGGGTATGTGTGCCTGTGTTGAGAATATTGGGTGGCAGTGAGGGAGATAAAGTGAATAAATGAATGAAGGCTCCAACCCTAGATGTATAAATAGGGTGAGCACGGGTGTTAGTTATGAATGATTACGGTTGTATTATAGTCTTTGCGGCTAAATTACTGTGTTAAATGCTTTATTTATTTTGCCATGGGGAGATTAATAAAGTGAGACTAATACTCCATTGAATCTCAATCGCTTACCTTTAGTCTCACATTGATGACACAAAAAGTCCCTGTGGGGAACTAACTAGAAACATGTTTTAATAATCTTTAGTGAATAACATGTTCACTGTCCTCGAACAAGGATGTAATGGAAAAATGGAAGCAATATAAAGATTGGAAACTTCTTACCGTACTGGTCTCCCGTGCTATATACATCCCGACATTATCTTTTATTACCATAATCATGGTTGATATTTATTATTCACATACCCTGTGTCTCCTTACAACCATGCTGAACATGTGGCAGTGTGTAGAAGCAAAAAGGGTTGACAGCTATTTATATATGACATTCTGCCTGAGCGCCAGTTAGCTACAAATATATGTACAGTTAAATCCCATAGTTGATAAACCAATCTTTAGTTTATCAAGGTGTATTTAAATGGCAATTTTTCCTTTTCCTTTACAAACAAAGGTTTTTACTAGGCTGTACCAAGGTTTTTACAATGCAATACGAAGTTACCAGTAATTCACCATTGCAATGCTTGTATGTGCTTTACCATTACCATGCTTTACTTTACTTCTCTATGCTTCTACCCTGGTGTAGTTTTAAATGGGAAAGTAGGTGAGTAGCAATCAATGCAATTATGCTAATGCTCAAAAATAAATCAGTGGGATTTTTTTTACAGCAAGCAGACAGTTAAGGTAAGTGTTCCTTTAAAAGAGTTTAATAACATAAAATGGCACTGCAGTTCTTCTGTTTACAGTGAATTATCAGCCCCTTGGGTAATAGAGCGACTGACAGTAGATAATAATGCCCTATAACTGTCAATCACTTTTCCGACCCCTGGGGTAAGTCACCCACTTAACTGAAAAGCATGTTGGAGTCACTATGAAGTTGATGTTATGAATGTGGCATGGTTGCTAAGTGCAGGGGTGTACTGATTTGAAAGAGAATGTGTCAGTTTACTGGATTATTAGACTACTGGGTTATTATGTTTTATTAAATGGTCCTAACAAAAGGGATGGTTTATATATTTTGCATGTTTTATTTTGCCATTGGTTACAGTGCTACTGTAACTAGAATTGTGATACATCCTAATGCATAATGCATTGTTCTTCTTTGTCATTATATAATGTTATGTGCAGGTCAGTGTGGCAGGCTGGCGAGTGGATAGAGGCCCAGAGACAGACTGCAGTTCAAAAAAATAACTATTTTATTATAAATAAACAAAAATAAAGTGCACAAGGGCAAAATAACAGATACTCAAACACAAATAAAGCAAAAACAAAACTCACAAAAATAAAGTTTCCAGGCTGGGCAATGCCTTCACTGGATTTAGAAAATTCAAAAACCACAAAACAAACACCAACCTGCTTCCTCAGCTCCCTCTCCCCAAATGAGAAGCAGAGGCCTCCTTTTATATCAGGTGGCTGGGCGCTGATTGATCGTTAATCAACCTAATCAACTAATCAACCCCAGCCACCTGAACATAATAAACCCAGGCAGGTAGGGGAAGTTAACCCCATCCCTGCCAATTTAAAGGGCAGAGCTTTGCTCTGCCACAGTCAGTAATAATAATAATAATAATAATAATAATAATAATATAATAATAATAATAATAATAATAATAATAATAATAAAACAAGTATAACAAGTTAAAAATAATTAAATACTGTGCTCTTGAAAAAGTTATATAAAATGTTTTTGTTTCCTGCAAAATAGTAATTCAAATTTTTCTGTTCAGAAATCAGGACCAGAGGATGAAGCTGGAAATGATGTGTAGATAGCCAATGACACTGTTTTACACACAGAGGGTATGGAATGGGTTACCTTGCCATGTGATTGATGTTGAATCAATGGCACCCTTTAAAACCTTCTTGACAAAGCAGCCAACTACTAAGAACCAGTCAGAGGAGCATTGGTGGGCTGAATGACCGCCTCTTGTTTGTAAATGCCCCTCTAATGTTCTTATGTTCTATACAGACAATGCTAGAGGTTACTGAGTTTAAATGTTTGTAAATGCTCTAATGTTCTTATGTTCTATACAGACAATGCTAGAGGTTACTGAGTTTAAATGTACATGAGTGCTGTACAGGCGATCAGTGCATAACAGTGGTCAATTAGACATTCCTAGCCATACAGCATCAGGTTACCAAAACAATACTTTAGCATTGCTGGTTATTTACTTTGATCTGTCTAGAAATGCCAACCCCCTCAAAGCTTTATTACAAATAAAGAATGACATTTAGCCACTTGATATATTTGCATGGAATACAGAATCTTTGTGAAATTGTATAATCTTATTGCCTAAAAGATTCACCTATTGATTTAATTCCAGTGGCTTGACTTAAGCTGATATAGATCTACTTTCTTGGCTGTTTCTTAAAGGATTGATTTTTTTTTTCCTGTGGTCTAAGCATAAAGGTCAATAAAACTAAAAGCTCAAAGCACCTAAGAATGTCATGATTTATGAAGACAATCAATATTTCAGTTACAGTGAATTAATCATACAGTGCTGTGTACAGGCCTTTTAATAAAACGTAACAAATCGCAATACTGCACAGCCACCCATGTCATCATGGCTTCAGATATATCAAAGAGCAATTAAAGCATGCATCAAATCTGCACTTACATGGACTGTTCTTGTGCTGTAATGTATACTGACCAAGTAATCTAAAATTAGCGATTTATATCTGGAGGCCTTTCTCTATTAGCCATACTTCTTTTACTTAAAAAAACCCAACTTTTATTTTCATAGTATTTTTTAAATGTCTTTGTCGTGTAATTATATACTTGAATTTAACAATTATCATTATTAGGTATGAATTTTCCTTTTAATTAATGTGATTTATGTACCACTACTTTCAACAATCTTTCAAAATGTCTTCATTTATGTAATGTTTGAGTTGTACTTCATCAGACCACGACACCATACAGCGATTTACATATTGTGAGGCAAATTGCTTTAAACCAGTGCCCAGCCATACAATATCTGGCCATTATAGGCTTGAAGACTACAGAAAATCTCTGAACACTAAATGGATACCCACCATGGAAGAAGACAGTGACTGTTGAAGGAATAGCCCTTTGTAAGACAGTGTGTGTCACTGTCCAAGGGCCTGAAAGAGTGCATTATCCTGGCTTAAGCATTATTACACATTTCGGAACCATAAAGTTCTTTTTATTATTAGTACAGTTTTCAAATTGAATATGTTTCCAGCTATCTGTCCTTGCCTGTCTATATTTATTATTCCATTATAATCCCACAATATGAGAAGAATGTAGCCTTTACGCAAAACACATATTCAGGTGAGGCTTCACTCATGTGGGGTTCAGAGGTTGGGTGAGCAAAATAAATATTCAATTTTATTTTGCTTTCAGAGCAAGCATTATCAATATGAAACAGGCTTACTGGGCAACTTAAACAAATACTTCTTCACTGAACTTAGTCCCTGCGTACAGCCACTAGTTGAACATGTGAGCTGCACTGTTGTTTGGGAAATACAGCACTCTAAAGAGAAATCAATTTGTAAAAACATGTCAATTTTCAAAAAGTTCCGAAAATAATATTAACTACAATTTTCTAAAATTAATTATAAATCAACTGAAGACTACTATAAGCCCTAAATCAAATGTATTATTATGCATTATTTACTCCTGGTTTGGTAACTTAATCAAGTGCATTCTGTCCTTTTTAAAAAAAAAAAAAATGTTTATATGCTCATGGCTATTTTGAAGTAAACTGCTTTGGGAACGTAGTCCATTGTTGTGTGATTAGAAATAACGTTTTTAGAAATTACTTTTCGTAATTATACTGCATAAAATGTTAGTATTTTACTCTAAGAACCAGCTGATACTTCATAAAAGAGCCTGATATGAGGTTGAGGATAAGTACTTTCAAATAGTTAAGTTATGCAAATTGGCACTTCTGTCTTTGTCACTGAGGAAATCTTCCCTGGTCCCAAGGCCTATAATTATCTTGTCAGGTTATCCATCACTAAAATATACTAGCATCATTTAGATTTAGTACATTAAAAAAAAAGAAAAAAATTGAACATAACTTCCATATCATTATTACTAATTTGAATATATACTGAATATTGCTAAATGGTTGATATTGGATTCCACTACAATCCTTCACAGCCATCTCATTGAACAAGTTATAGCTTCTACACTGACTGGGCAAAAACTTGATGAATAGCCTTAATGTAGAAACAGATGTATCTTGTCCAGTGCTGAAGGTTTCTGTAGCACATCTGTGGCTTGTCACAACATGTTGGTGTATCTGTGGTCTTAATCCATCATGACGCTCTTGTGACTGGAGTTTGTGCTTCCTGGCCCTAGTTTCGTACAAACTTTGACATTTCAGGAACACCCAGGAGTCAGCCTTAGAGACAAGAGTAATGAACCCGATGCATGAGCTCCCACTATCATGCTCCTTGTGAAGTCACTGAGATCCTTCTGCTTTCCAGTGATTGTTGTTGAATAGCTGCACAGCACAGCTTATAAAGGTGTCACATCATGTGACCGCATTAATTTATGTACTACATTAATGCTGACCAGGGGATGTTCTAATTTTATTCTTACACATGCAATTGTATGTTGTGTGCATTTTTGTAAACACAGGTCCTGAAAAATAAGTCAAGTTTAAAAGTCTAAAAGTCTATGCATTAAAAGTTATGAGTGTAATACCCAAGGAAGTACTATGTTATTAGACTGTAAATACCGTAATGAAAAAATCCACCTGTTTAAAGCTCACACTTTATGCAACCTGCTGGTCGCACTGTCATTGTACTGAGTACCCCTGCCCTCATTGATAGCAGCTCAAGTGACAAAACAAAATGTCTTCAAGTGATTTCAAAGTGTAGGTTTTAGGATCTATTTTAATGATCTTAACAGTGACAGGTCAACTTTTGTCTCTTTAGCAATCTTGTTAGTAGGACTGTGCAGAAACAAATAAGTCGTACTTGTAATTGTCTTGAAGAAGTACTTATCGACAGATATTTCGTAAATCCAATCCATTCACTAACGTGTTGATTTCAAAACGAGAAAAGCTGTCCTCCCTCATGTTTACAATTGAGTACCTCTCAATGGCAATTAACTTCCTCATTGAGTGTTATAAAAGCCGATTGGAAGCCGATTTCCCTCTCATCTGAGGGTGCTCCCACTTTTACTGCCGTACAAAGGCCGTAAACTGGCAATGAAAAGTATACTGACGTTTTCATTATTTTATGGCCATGGTTGATCAATCTATTTTTAAAGCATTGAAATCAATGACAGTTAACTTCCACAATGAATGTTTTAAAAGCTGATTGATTGAGCAAGCCTGTAAACTGACAATTGTAAACGTGAGGAAGGATAGCTTTTCTTGTTTAAAATGAACACGTTCATGAATGGATTTATTGAATACCTGCAGAAAAATAACTTCTTAAAGACAATTCTGAGTACAAGTAACATGTTTCTGCACACCCTAAATCACTACACAAATAAGAATTTGCCGAAGTCAGAATTATTAGCTCATCAGCCCCTAGCAGGAGCTCCACCACATTCTCCTTCCATTTAATCAAAGCTCACCCTTGAACGTAAACACAAATGGGTGTCCACTTATTTCCAGGAAATTGACTGTCACGCCTGGAGCATGACCACTTGATGTCCTCAATGATTCACAGCGACTGTTTTAGGGTATCAAGTGTCTTGCTTATAACAGTGCAAAGAGCACTGACAATTCATTCCCTGTTTCAACAGCAGGGGTCAGGATTCTTTCCCATAGGGTGCCGTTGTAATGAATTGCCACCTCAGCCGGTTGAATTGAATAGAAACACAAGGACTAGACGTGAACCGCCAACCAAATGGCAGTATTATTAACCAATCAGCAGCTAGGAGGTGATCCATTACAGTAGAAGCACAACTTATTCAAACTGCATTATGAGAGTTGTAGTCTTTTGTCCAAAAGCCTTTACTGTATAAAGCTGCTGCAGAACTACAGATTATCAATGCTAATACGTCGACTTGTGAATTTCAGTAAAACTAAAACGTTTTAAAAAATTATCTTTTTCAGTGTGTTTAATGTTGATGATGATGTGTTTGTTTTCTGTAATAAAGGTGTGGGCATGAATGCTGCATTCTATCATTCGCAAAGCTTGGAGGATTAGGCCTTAGCACCATCTATTGGTGCACGACAGTATAACAACAAGCCACATGCCCGTAAAGCAAACTTTATCGGAAATGCATTCTGCTACACTGGCATGAAACATGGAGAATTTAGGGACACATTGAGGGGATTCAATCATTTAAGTGTGATAGTACAGGAAATCAGGACGATCTCAATAGGAATGATAGTGGGTGCTTGTGCAACTGGCTTGTTCCTCAATACAGTGGCATTGAACAACTTTCCAGCAATACTGAATCCTGAGTGTTCTTAACATTTTCAGAAAACCATCACTGGAAAGCACAACTCTAGTGGTTCATGACAAATCAAGCTTGAAGACATGTGAAATAGACAGTGAGCTACAGTGGTTTAAATTATCCAAATATTCAACACTGAACAGCATATACCAAAGAATATGCCAAAGGCTATGCATTGTTAGGTAATTAGGAAAATCTGTCCAGTCAGCGTAACAATGACTTGCTTGTCATATTTATATTAATCAACTTTTTTTAAACCTGTGTGTGTGTGTGTGTGTGTGTGTGTGTGTGTGTGTGTGTGTGTGTGTGTGTGTATATGAAGTGTGTTTTAGCTGTGGTTTTGACACATACCTACTTTAACTGTTGTTTTTCTGCAGCTGCAAAACCCTGAGCTTGAATGCATGAATAATTGAGTATGGCTGAAGAGCTGTAGCCATGAATGTAAGTGTGGGCTGGGATGTGTAAAGAGAAAGACAAATGACTTAGATAAGATCAGCAGCAACCTCTTACTCGGCATGGGGTGGTCCTGACAGATGGAGAAAAGAGACGCACAACACACACTAAGAAGAGGAATGGCAATAGACAGCTCAATGTGACACGTTTCAACACGGCTAAGCACAAAAATAAGCAATGCAAAAGTTAACCATGATGACTACAGGATACTACAGTAGACAGGCAATGTTCTGCACTGTTAAAACTATCTGTCTGGGCCTCTATTTATTAACATGTTGTTTTTATCTGTTTTTAACAATTTCTCAAACAACTGAAAAAAACCCTATAATGTTCTGAATATAACACATTGTGACCAAGCCTGAGCCATTTCATTTATCATCCCTTGTGAACCCTCACCCTTGTATAATGCAAACCTCTTGTAAAATGCCCACCCCTTGTAAAATGTGCTGTTCTGGTAAGTATAAAGCTGAAGAGTAAAGCAAAAAATAATACTTAGTAGGATCAATGATACTTTAAGCTGTGTTTTTTTATAAACATATAAATTGTGTATTATTTTTCACTTGTTATAAATCATCCAATCTCAATATAAAATCTTTGGTCCCAAACATAAATAAAGGCTCAGCAGCTTTTAGTGACAGCTGCAAGATAAATGGTTCTCTATTCATGTGCTGTAGGTTGTGATATATATGCACATGTACACTGCTGTCAAATATGCCCTGCTTATACAATATGCACCCTGTGCATTGCGTGCCGCAATGCTTCAAACATTTGTCGAAGACTTTGTGACCAAATCTAATACCGTTTTCAGACCATGTTAATATAGTAGCAAGAGCGTCCTCTGTTAGACCTGCTACTGTCTGCCTTCACAGCAGCGGAAAACTGGAGTGAGTTCTCTTGTATTAACTAATCCTGCCCACAGAAGTAATTTCCATCATGCATTTTTAATGTAAGAAAAAAAAATTAATGTAAAAATAACTGCACAGGACTTAGGGAACCCTTTGCTTCTTCCAGAATACAAATCTGGTCCATATCTCTTGGTTTCTATCATTCTTTGTGCAGATCCAACAGAAAGAGCAACTTAGTAATGATGTGCTGTATGTGGAATGTCTTCCAGACACTAGGGGCAGAGTGAGGACAGGTTAATAATTAAACTCTGGATTATCTTATGTACTTACTATTTAGACATTTAGACTCAGTATAATACTGCACACGAGTCTGTCTTAAATATGTCTGTAAAACATGTTATATATTTATCTAAATGGTGGGTTGCCAGTCTGAATCACCTAATAGATACTTGATTCACAGCTACAGACTGCTTTGTGAAAAAGGTAAAGCTCAACTGTACAGATTTAACTTAAAGGTATCAATAGTTTTAACCTTAGAACACTCTGTCACACTGCTCTCCAAACACAAACAGAGCTCAGTAGAAATATTCTGTGTCATGTCTTTACTACTGAGAGCACCAGCAGATTCTGAACCACGGTGATGCTATCTGTTTGATGGATGGATCCTGGAGTGAGCCATTCAAATATGGAAACAATGGAGTTGCTTTGTTGGGATGCACTCTTCCATGCAAACATTTGGGTTTGTACCATTTGGGAAATTGATACACTTTTTTATTTAACATTTTTTCCATTGCAACCTATTTGATGTTTTCACAACAGGAGCGCCAAAGTTTGAACTAGGCCGATGAAATAATTATAATTAAATCTCTTTTCTAGGAATTTTGCTTGACAAAAGTATTTGCTTGATATGCAATTAACCACTTGTTGACATGTTATAAAAAAATAGCACCTATGCACTAGGGGTGCTTTTATCCAACATTACACTGTCATTGCAATATTCAATTATATTGGTGGTTTCCCGCCCCAACACATTCTTCAGACGAACATTGGTTATGTCTAACATTGGTTATAAAGTTTTGGAATAATACTTAAATCCTGTCATTTTCATTTGGTTACATGTCCCTTTTCATATGTTGACTGTTTATTAACATGGATCTGAAATGCAGTATCATTGCAATATATGGGTAATGGTGTATCAGTTAAATGTATTTATGCCATGCACAGTAAATAGTTATAGTGATTTTCAGCAACTCCATGAACCAATTTTCTGTTTTCTTTATAAAGCATACATCGACCTATTCTGTGATTCATTAGCAGCAGTCATTATTAAGGCACTAACACCTTGATTTACAGACAAAGTGACAGCAACCAAACACTTACAGAGAGTTACACAGGATGATCTAAATGTGTAGAAAGAACCTTTCCTAAACTACTGAAGAGTGCAATGAAATGAACCAAGAGTCACTTGTTAAGTAATTCTGACAAACCCCCACAACTTGAGTGAATAAGTATGGAGCACATTAAATGGATTGATTGTGCTGCTACATGGCCATTGGATAAGAATGGAGCATATTAAATGAATTGTTACATGACCATTGGATAAGTATGGAGCATATTAAATGCATTGTTTGTGCATGTTACATGGCCATTGGATAAGTATGGAGCATATTAAATGCATTGTTTGTGCATGTTACATGGCCATTGGATAAGTATGGAGCATATTAAATGCATTGTTTGTGTTGCTACATGGCCATTGGATAAGTATGGAGCATATTAAATGAATTGTTACATGACCATTGGATAAGTATGGAGCATATTAAATGCATTGTTTGTGCATGTTACATGGCCATTGGATAAGTATGGAGCATATTAAATGCATTGTTTGTGCATGTTACATGGCCATTGGATAAGTATGGAGCATATTAAATGCATTGTTTGTGCATGTTACATGGCCATTGGATAAGTATGGAGCATATTAAATGCATTGTTTGTGTTGCTACATGGCCATTGGATAAGTATGGAGCATATTAAATGAATTGTTACATGACCATTGGATAAGTATGGAGCATATTAAATGCATTGTTACATGACCATTGGATAAGTATGGAGCATATTAAATGCATTGTTTGTGTTGCTACATGGCCATTGGATAAGTATGGAGCATATTAAATGAATTGTTACATGACCATTGGATAAGTATGGAGCATATTAAATGCATTGTTACATGACCATTGGATAAGTATGGAGCATATTAAATGCCTTGTTACATGACCATTGGACAAAACAATTGAACCCCCTCAACATATTGTTTTGAGTTAGATTAAGGGGAAGCTGCAAGAGCAGATATGGGGGAGACTGTGGTTACAAATGAACACAAATTCAAGGAAAGGTAGGGAGTTGTATTTATTAGTTATTAGTAAAGGTAACTCCAGAAAGTATTCCAAGCGAGGTGGTACAATCTGCAAGTGTGCTACTAATCAGACTAAAAGAACAACTATGGTCATCTGTAATTTTAATTTGCTTAGTTATTTATTGTTATATCACAGATGGTCTTCCCAAAATAAAATGTTTTATTAACATATAGGCCTATAAGTATATAAATATATGTTTACACAAGCCACATATGTTCTCGCAATACGTATTATTATAATTAATGTGCCATTAGAATCCCATGCTGATTTTTAGAACCGTAATTAATTATAGATAGATTGATTAATTATAGTCCACAGTATCTCAAACTCAATAAACAAGAGCATCTAGTGGGCTGAATCCCACTTTGTAACATTTACTAAAGCTAGATGGATGTGTCCAGATTATAACTTGACAGGGCAGTTTGGTGATATTTTGACCCCAGATTATAAAGCAGAGGAGCTACCACTACCCCCTGTTTTTCCAATTCAGCCCAACTCAGTTCCTCTGAAATTAACTTCCCTTCACAAAACTAATATATTTCTAGAGGTTGTGACAAAAGCAACAAATCAAATAAACTATATATATATATATATATATATATATATATATATATATATATATATATATATATATATTCTATATATATATATATAGATCTTCTCAACTTAAGAGAACAGTACCTCCAGGGCAGTACTGGGCTGTGTAAATGGTGCACAATGTCATTTACGACATACAGCTGGTTGAGGGTAGATTAGAATGACCCTGTATTATCTCGGAAATTCTGAAAGCCACATTTCAGTCTTTACTAACAATCCACTATGCAGCTGAGGCTCTGCCCTATTACAAGGTGAGGGAATGACTCCAATTAATGGAAAGTATCCGCTTAAAGAATGCGGCTTAGCTCAGCTCCATCCCATCTTTTGAACTGCAAGGGTTAAACTGACAACTGGGGTGACAGCATACTTCACTGGGATTAGCTCAACCATGTGTGGCTTTGTGTTTGTATGTTTCAATCAATGGAATGTGGAATTCTACTTCAGCCAAATTAACCAGCTGTAGCTGGAACTTATTAAAAAAAAGCTAACTATATTAACTTATTAAACATTTATTTACCTCCACTCTGTCCTTAGGATTTACTGTTCACCGCCCTTTAATACATCTACTTCATTTCTGTCAGTTACTGTGTGAGTTTAACCATCCACAGAAGAAAATACAATCGTTATTATTATTAATTTATTTTTTTGGTAACAGTTATTGAATAAGTGCCAGTATGTAAAAGGGTCTGTTTTAAAAGTATTATTGTTTATTTGTGTTTTATGTTTAAATGCTGTCTGTATTATTGTTGTGGTTTTTAAACTTTTTCAAAAAGAAAAACATTAAATGATCTTTGTACCTGTAATGCATATGCAGAGACATATTTAAAATGTAATTCTGTGCAAACTAACATAGGGTTTTCTATTAAATTCATATTCAAAGTTAACAATAAGTTTTTAAGTGTTATTCTGTTTATTGAACTAACAGTTCAAATATATATATATATATTTACACAGGGCAAACGTTTCTTCTTCGTTGTCGTTTTCTTCTTTGAGTATATAAAGGATGTTTTATCCATGTGTCAATAAAATAAAACAAATTAGTCTTACAAAATAACATTTTTCCCTTAGATATTGCACGGAAACGTTCTTACACAACTTAGTAAGATTTCAAATATCAGGAAATAACAAAAAGGTATAGTGATTTACATATCCAGCAATGTCAGATATTATCTGCACACTTAACAGAAAACAACATGAAACTTACCCTGAGGGGACTGGCCGGGGTCACAACACATACACGCTGTCCAGCAGCTGCGAAAGCTCCCCTATGCTTAGAGGTGTGCTGAAACCTGAGGTGTATGAGGTCCGTGAAGATACCAAAACACTGGGTGAAGAAGAGCATTACAACTTTCTTTAAGAAAAAAAATCTTCTTGGAAACAGGATACACAACCTCCACTAACCAACTAGCAGCCAGCCTTTCTGAACCAGAGCGAGACAGTAAGTAGAGAAAACTGTGCGAAGCCAGCAGAGTACAGCACAGCATAGCAAAGCAGCTTCACAGTCCTCGTCAAAACCAGAGGCTTTAGAATCTTGCAGTAATGGCACAGCCAATCAAAAGGACAGAAATGTTATCCTTGAGGTCCACAGACAACCAATAACAAATGTCACCCGGGAGAAACTCTGATGAATAGAACTGGCTGCTGGAGAATGTATTATTAAACATTACCATACATCAGCACCATGCATTTATCTTCTGATTACCTACATCCATATACCCAGCACTGGGGACACTTAGGCACAATTGATTGCTTAATTCAATCACTAAATAAATGACATACAACTTTTTTTTTTTTTTTTTTTTTTTTTTCCTAAACAGAGAAAGCTTTCTTTTACCAACAAGGATATTAAAAATGCTATAAATTGTGTCGTGCAGTAAAACTTGTAGTATGCAGTATATACTTCTCATCAATATAATATGAAACACAGTTTATTTTATGTATAAAGTAATGCATATACTACTTCTTTATTATGGTGTTAATGTTACACCTGTTAATGTTATAGAACTATAGCCAAACAACTAACTAATATATTTTATCACAAACCCTCCTGGTTTCTTTGTTTCTCATTTAAGTTCATTTAGTTTAACAATCTATTTAGAAAACATCTATAAATATGTTATTAAAGGTTATAATGATTATTAACAAACAGTTTAATACAATAACAATGATATGTGAGTATAATACTTCATGTCGTGTTATTAGATAGTTACACGGTTACATATAACATGTCACATGTTCTAATAACACTGTATTGATGCATCCTTTTATCCATACTAATGACGGTCAAATATTTTTGATACCATCCTTAACACATTTTGATACATTCTAAGTTGTTTAACAAAGTATGATATCAAAAAAGGCTGGAGTAAACCTTCTGAACACATTATCTCTTGTATTGTATGCACTACTCTCAAAGTACTGAGATAGATAGATAAATGCATATCGACTGGGCATTAATAATAATAATAATAATAATAATAATAATAATAATAATAATAATAATAATAATACAGTTTTTTGCAGTAATCATGGACCAGAATTTGCAATAATCATGGCAGTAATCTATATGCAACTGATATAAAAAAAAAACCTTAAATAATCCATATTATTTAAAAGAATGTGTGGCTTTGAAGAAATCTGCAAAAAATAGTGATGTGAGGTCATGCTGCAGCTCGGGAATGTAATTTCAAAAATGGCTTTTCAGTCAACACAGAACAGACAGACTGGTCTGAGACTGTTGAAATCACATTATCATGGTGAAAACACATTTCACAAGATGGAATTGCAAAGTGATTTACCAGCAGAGCCAAAGCTCTGCAGAGAGGGCATAGGCAGGCAGAGCACAGGAAAGCTTGAGAGAAGCAAGTGGAGCTGGTGGGGGCAGTGCACTGGTACAGAAAGTCATTAAACAGATTAAAAGCAAACGTCGAAGTAATGTAAGTATAAGGAAGACATAACTGGATTTCAAATTCGTAACAAAGAGATTCTTTTAACAATCGAAATGCGTGCCTGGAAAACAAAATATGCACTTTAGCTCCAGTAAGTGTTTTTGAATGCATTTTATCTAATGTTTTTAATTTACTAATAAAAAAACATAATGAAAAGACTATAAAATTGCAAAACAATTTAGCTAAATGGGTACTGCCAGTAAAATGAATTGACCAAGACTAAAAAAAGAATGCATTATGAATGAAAATGCAGGATTGATATTTGGCCCCGATCACTGCTGTTGAGCATCTCTGGCTGGGAGTGGAAATCCTGCTTACTGGTTCCATGCTGGTCACACAGCTGGTTAATGGAATCCCAACACAGTTTTACAGCAGCTGCATTCTCCTAACGATACATTCACTTGAAGACAGCTGTCAACTGCCTGCAGCTTTTTACAGCATGGCAACTTGAAAAGCTTGTACCACAATAATAATCCAAATATAATGGGGTTTTTTTTGTACGATGGCCCTGAAGTGCAAAACACAAGCAAATAAAACAAATCTGCAAAATGCAAACACAAGGTGGTCCTGAAATCCAAATTGTGAAATGGAAATATTGTTGAAAACGGAAATGCTAGGTAGTGGATTTTGAATACAAATACTAAATAATCAAAATATTTTTAGACTGAAAAGTTTTACACTCTCGATACCATCTCAACTTTGCTTAAAATACTATATTCTAATTTTCTGTTTATAAAAATTAAAAACAAGGGCTGTGCAAAGACAATGCACTTCGCTGTCCAAGATCACAGTAATTGAGGGATTCTTACGCCAATCGCAGTTCAGTTTTCCTCCACTATCTAGCACCCGCCCACTTTCTGTTTTCAAAGTTCTTTCCATTTTAGAAGTTGTAGTTCCTGCTCTGTTCCTCATACAGACTTTAGAGCGCAGAGCTTTGTTATTTTTTTTCTCTTCAGCACGATAACTGTGTGATATATGTGTTGTGTGTTTTTTTAATAGTTAACTTATAGTGTGTTGAATTTTATTTATTTATTTATTTTTGTATTTTTAATTGCTCACGTGCCACAGTGCAGGGCCCTGGGAGGCACAAACATTTTGAAGTTGTTGTTGTTATTTAAAATATGTTTTGGTGTGATAAAATGATGTATGGGTGAGGTATATTCTGCATATTGGAATTAATGTGTAATATTAAATAAAAAGGAAATCATATTAACTCACATTGAATTACTGACACTTTGTTATAAATTAAAATATTGTTCTGCTATCATTAATATAAATTAATATAATGATCCCCCTCCTTGAAACAGCTGTTATAAAAATAGCCTCCCTCCTCCTCCTGCTGGAAAGTCTTGGCTTGTGAGAAGAGTTATTATAGGTTATGCCTTGATATCAAACATCACGGATTAGATTGGGGTGGGGGGGAGGGGGGGGTGTAAATCGCTCCTGATCAGTGTGAATCTGCTGTTGGAAATGTGCCTGCATGCTTCACAGGATCCTCAAAAGGATGTATGAATTCAGAAGGGATATATCCCTGAGCAACTGTTGCTTTCTGATATTATCTTTGAAATAAATGACATTGTGATGGTATTTAAAAAAACAAAAAAACAAAAGCATTTCAAAAGGAGGGGGGCTACTGCTACTGCTCTGATAAACAAAAAGGAGTCTGTTTTTGAATGTTAGCTTGTGTAAGTTCAGGAGGTGTGTAGCAAGGGGGTTTCCAATTTCCTGTCAGTTAGTTCCTATTTACTATTTAAGCCCTGATCACTTGCACCTTTGCTGTCTAGCGTTTTGTTTTCCTCCTCCTCCCCTCCTCCACCTTCTCATACATGCCTTCGCATCGGTCATCTCTGGGGGGCAAGTGATCTCACTTCCCCGACCTCAGGGCATGGCTTCAGCTAACCCTTGACCTTCAGGGGGGTTCTCACCGTGTGAGTCAGAGCGGACCCCCGGCCACACTCTGTTCTTTCGCAGCTCCTGCGCTTATCTTGCCTCACTCAAGGCGTTCTATACTCTGTCTCAGTTCAGGACGTGGCTACTCATGCTCGAGTCCCATACTAACCTCTATGCCTTGTTCTTATCTCAGGTCCCAGGCAACGTGAAGTCTCGGCCAATTGGGGGTCTAACAAGTGCCCCTTTACAGAAGTCTAAGATGCTGGGTACCTCTCCCTCTCTATCTCCTTTCGTGTCCCAGTCTTCCGGGACCATCTTCCTCTGAGGGGCGGCTCCACGAGTCATATGTTTTCGGTTGCTAGGTCCGTCGGCCCTGGGCTCATGTCGGCATCGCCGCCCTCAATCAGTGACCACTTTCTGTCCTAGCTTCCATGTCCGGCTTCGCTGGTCTGCTACTAGAATGGGCCTCGCCTGCTCTTCTATCCTAGGTCCGGTCCTTTCTAGCCGGCACTCTGTCCTACTAACCGTTCCCTTCTGCTTCTTCTGCCCTATCTCTATCCCTATCTCTATCTCTACCCCCAGCTCACGCCTCGTGAATTGACAATTACTTTCAAATATGCTGGAACAGGCAACTGGTGCCAATGGGTAATACATTTTTTTTAAAGAGGAATAAGTGGTTTATTTGCATCTGTATGTCTATGATGTTTTTTTGCTACTGATACATTTTGCATTTCCGTTACTGCACTAGAAAATGTTTCAGAATAGTCTTTTCTGTTCTCTTTCTCTCTGCCTTTCTCTCTGCCGCTGTATACTGTATATACTGATCAATCTCCTGTCTGAATTATTCAATTGGATCAGTGGAATATAAACCATTTTTTTTGTGATATAAATTTAGTTTTACACTATTAGCTGCAGTGTATAGTACTAAATTATAACCCATTTCCAGATCTTGATACACACGTTACCTCTTTAATTTCAGCCTGGAAGATCATTTTACCAACATATACACTTTTCACACTATCTACAAAGGCCAAGGCACAAGCCAGAACAGAATGCTGTGGTAAACAATTTGCAGAACCTCACAATTAATCAGTATAGCTATTACATAGAATTAATCCTTGACAAGGTTCACAGTTGGTTGGCTTTCAAGTTAATAAGCTGTATCTAATAAAAATTCGTGCTCAGTTTAGATTGGTGCAAGTTTGTGATAATGAAATTGAATGTCAGGGCTGGGGTTGGGGGGTGGATTGAAATTAGACAGGTTCTGTTATCAGTATTTGAAAGCTGTAAGCTATATTACTGCAGCATTGGCACACTGGAAAATCAATAGGATGACATGATTTTTTCCTGGTAGACTGGTGCTTTGTGCACATGACCCCATTGTGTCACCATATCCAGTGTGTTGCTAGGGTCAGTGGCAGCTGGACAGATGACTGCGCAGCCCGAACTGCAATTGAGTAGCGGATGGACAGCTGGAGGTCCAGGCTCTAGATTTGTCCAGATGACTCCCAAATTGAGCCTATTAATAAAATATTTGAGGCATACGTACATCAAGTTATGTATATTCATGCTGTACATTTATATTAATGTTTCAGGGCTCACAGATGTTCTTAAAACTGTCCCCCTGTTAAATATATATATATATATATATATATATATATATATATATATATATATATATATATATATATATATATATATATCGTTAGGGTTGAACTCATTGTCACAAAAGGAAGGAAATGTGGTGTTAGGTTTTTAACCCTAACTCACCATTCCCACCCCCACACAAGCAGCCAAAGGAACCAGGCGACACAAGCAACCATAGACTGCCGTCATCAGTTAAGATATAGAACATGCAACTCTTTCCACAGAGACACAAGAGACATCCAGCATCATGGTCCACTGGTGCTGTAGCAATGGATAAACATGTAGACTTCAGCACAGACACACCCACTTCATGCTGCAGAACCGTGTCAACTTTACAAAAATAGAGCTCTTTCAAAACACTTTTCAAAATGGCCGCTCTAGTGCAGTGGGGTTTGAGATCTGTCCTCTAAATCACTGCAGGAAGGGAGATAAAAAAAAACAAAAACATAACAACACGTGCTCTGGCTTTTCTGTTCCGCACAACATCATGGATCGCTATTGCGATGTTACCTGCTTGACAATGTGGGTGATAATCCTGACACTATCAGTGCACTGGAGCGGCCATTTTAAAAAGAGCTTTGAAACAGACTTTAAAATTATAAGTGTAAAAAGTTGTCAGGATGTTGATGAAAATAAAAAAAAATTACGGGCATGTTATTTAAACAGTTGTAGCAATATGTTGGCCCATATAACGTTATATTTTTCAGAACCCTGCTACTTACTCTTTAAAGAATGTCCATTTAAATTAAGCCAGGTTTGTAGATCAAATGTTAAAAAGGAGAATTATTAGTTTATTCAAATTTTTCAAAGCACGAGTCCATAGTCTTACTAGGTAAATAAATAAATAAACTCAAATCTATATCTACCTAAAATGAATGCTATAAAACAGAACATCCCCGTCATATTTCCTCTTGGTACAGTAAATTAGTAATCTGGAGCTCCTTTCCTCTGGCTGACAGTTGCTTGTCACTGTCCAGGGGCTGTGGAGGGGATCTCAAAGGAAATCTTCTAGCACAGCTGCACAGTAACCTGCCGGGGAGCAAGGCATTCCACTCAGTGACAGGCTTTCAGAATGGATGCACTGATATTATGTATTTGTACATTTGTTTGTAAAATGGGCACAATTCTGTCCCTTGAGGTCAGGAGCCCTCCTGGTCTTTGTTACACCTGTATTGTAAATGACCTAATTGAACCAATTTAGCCTCCTCTTAGGTCTAATCAGTTAATTATTTAGTGATACCAATAAAACCTGGAGAACTCCGGAACTAGGAGCGGATTTGTTCTGAGGGGTATACTTTAAAATAATGACTATAAATGCAGCACTAATGGATTAGCAGTTATTCCTGCTGAGTAGCGAATAGAAGTGCAAAACAGGTAAGATTTGTGAAAATGTGTCGTTACCTGCAATCTCTTTAAAGGAGTGCATTAAATACATATTGAAATGTCTCATCTGAGGGGGAACCCAGGTGTGCCATTATGTGAGAAAATGCCCACCTTCTTGTTCTTTAATGCGTAGAGGGCACAGAAAGCCACAGCAGTAAGTGATCTGACTTGTCAAAGCAATGCTGGGCTTGCATGGGTCTCTGCAGGCTGTCCTTTAAACATATCAATTATTTTGTTGTTGTTGTTATTATCTGATATTGAAAAAGCAATTATTCTTCCACATGTGTCCAAGCATTTATGTCTTGAGGGCTTTTTTTTTATTTCCTAGCCATAATAATGAAAGTGTTCCGCTTGATGAATGCGGAACTGATTAAACACACAGGGCAGGTAAAAAGATGGAGCATGTGGGTCACACCCTCTTTTCCCATTATCTGCAACTTGTTCACGCATGAACAGTCCATTAGCCAGGCTGTAGCTGACTGTCAACCATTTAATAGCTCAAAGGCTTTAATGTCCTAATGAAAAGTAAATCACTGAAGCCCAAACAATTCACATCTTCACTCAAAGGCAGTTTAACTCTCTAACAACTTTCTCTCAACCTCTTGTTGATTTGAAAGCATTGCTGTAATGTTATAAAACCTACAGCATTTACCAGTATCATAAGGAAACGCAGGACAAATTGTCTAAAAAAGGGGGCAAGGCCAAAGTGGCCTTTTATTTGATACATTTTTGAGGGAACCAAGTCCACAATAAAAAGTCAGTGTAGGATTTTCTGTAATGTTGCTGAGGATTAATATTGGATAGATGCTGATAAACGTTTGGAGTTTATAACCCCCTTCCCTTTCCCCGACTCATACACACCTTCTGGTTAATGGAAAAAAAAAAATCCAAAACTTGTACACATTATATACAGCTATGACCAAAAGTTTTACATCACTCTATAGAACATTTTCCTTCAGAAATGTCATGTTAATATATTGAATTACATATCACTTTGTAGTTTTACATATACTTAACAAAAAACAGCCAGAAAACACACATGACTTCCGGTACACTTTTGCAATATCAATATCAATTTCTATGATTACATGATGTTTTTTTTTTGTTTTTTTTTTAATTATGTCTGAATCATAAAATTCTAGGCGATGCAAAACTTGTGGCCAGAGCTGTAGGTTCTATATCAACTGGCTATGAACAATCAACACAGATGCACCTATAACTACTGTGTTTATTAGTAAGTATAAACCATAGCACCAATCCGTAAAATATCACAGTTTTAAATATCAGTTGTTCAATGCATACACTATAGTTTAAAAAAATGAATAACAAGAATCTTAATAATCATGAAATTTCCCTGATTTTATTTTTAATGTTTCACATTTGAACAGTTTGCATGCCGGTAAAAAAAATGCAGGGGACTTTTGAATGAGACAGATCAAAATGTATCGTGAATACAAGAAAATAAGAAGGGAACCTGACTTTAAAAAGTGGCTCTTCCAGCACCCCCTTGAACTCCATAAATATTAAACCCATGCCATCTGGACACAGTGACCATCAATGTTGGCTTTGTGACAAGCTGCTTAAAGCTTAATGCTTGAAAAGTCCTTGGTCGCACCATTCTTGTACAGGCCAAGGTAACTGCTCTCTAGCATTCCTATATTGCCATGTCTTTAAAGTACTGCCAGGGAAAGGTCTGGGATTGTCCAGTTGTTTCTCATCCAAGGTGCTTATTGACTGATGCCTATGGTTCTACCAGATTCACAATAACATTTTAGCATGACAGAATCTGGTTTTGCATTAATGAATCCTATGATCTCACGTTTGTACTGTTAAGGTTAAAGGAGTACTTTATATGTGTTTATTTTTATTTATTACATTTATATAGCACTTTTTATACAAAAGTGTGGCAAATCATTATATCAGCTACAGTTTTCTTTACGCTGCTTAGATCATTATATACTATACTATGCTTGCTAGCTATTCCATTAGCACATAATACCATCAGATAGCATGGTGTTGCTCACAAGGCCATTTCCATGTAAAATTACATGGCTATTTCATGTCCTGTAATATAAAGTAATACAACATTTCCCTTTTCAACCTCTTCTGAAAGGTACGTTTTTGAAGCGATGTGGCTTTTGATTTTGGCCATTATGGATGTACAACTTACTATTATCACTATTGTATTGGCTTCTAGTGAGGAGGGTTGCAGTGCATGTAATGTTAGTAAATAGGTTGTTACTGAGCTGCTGAAGGTGTGGGTGATGCCATTGACCTGTAACAGTTGGATATGTATGTAAAGGGTCAATATAATATTAGCCATTAAAAATATATAGACACACACACACACACATATATATATATTATATATATATATATATATATATATATATACACACACACACACACACACACACACACACACACACACACACACAGAGTTATCTACACAGCCTACTGTAGAAAGTCACATTCAGCGCTCTGTTTCCTATAATTTGCATGCAATAAAGTTATTGGCTGAAAGGCCACTGTTTAAGATAAGTAAGTTTCAAGTCATTTAAAAAAAAAAAAAAAAAAACTCACACTTTGTCTAATTTACATAAAATCTAAAAAAAAAAAAAAAACATAATTGAATTTAATTTGACAGTGCCTACATGATACACAATTAATCATGGCACAGCAAGTCCACATGATCTCTTTCTGTAAATGATGTACAATCTGTTCTTAAAATGGAAGGCAATATGTTCAAGGGTACATGCTGAGAACATGCATAGGTCTGCAATGCACTGAGCACACGAATGCTTTATGGAAATCTGTCTATCATTAGACAGTTCTCTTCCATTACTATATAGTGCCAGTACAGACATTTTACAATATTACTGAAACAGAGAAAAGAGCAACAAGGTGAAGAGAAAATTGGGTTTGTTTGGCCAACAAAATGGAAATGTTCTCTGAAGACTGTTCGACTGATAGGCAGTGAAATTGCTCTGGGAGCATTTACCACTATGTTGATAAATGACTCAGGACGTGTGGCTAGAAAATATAAACATAATACTGATTGTGTTGAAAAAGAAATTTGATACAACTTTCACAGGAGACAGCAACAGCATTCATGGGATGTTTTGTTTGTTATTTAAAAATGTAGAATGTCCAATTCCGTTTCCCCACAACAGCTCAGGAGGAATGAAGGTCAGTGGGCCTCCTTCAATGCATTAGGGTGTGAAATGACCTTCAGGCTAAGCAGAAATACCAGTAGTATTTTGCAATTGAAAAATAAAACAAAAAAAAGTCGCTTCATCCTCCACCGGACCCCGGCTCTGCTGTGCCCCGCTGTGGAGTTGACTCCACTGGATTGTCTTGGCCCACCCTCTCGGTGCGCTTAAAAATTCAGTTCACCCGCGTGGCTGTGGTGTCTGTTCTATTAACCATCACATCTTCGCAGTTGTGTGTGTATGTGTGCTTTTCTTTTACTGCCTGGCAGTTGGGAATAAAAAAAAAAGCAGCGCAATTCCTCCACTGGGACCTAGCTCTGCTGCACCCCGCTGCTGAGCTGAGTCAGTCGGCTTGTTTCACCGCCTACTCAGCGCTCTTGGTAATAACAATAATAATACAATTTTACAGCTCAGTGGTGTGTTTCTCCCATAGCTGGATTGCTGTGTGTAGGCTATATTTTTTTTCCTATTACCGCCTTTGCAGTTTAAAAAAAAAAAAAAAAAAAAAAAAAAAAAGTACACTTTTTCTTCCTGTCTAACACACTGCAGCTCCTTGAGCCTGTGCTCCACTCTGGTATACGGTAAGTGCTGCCCCTTTGTGTGACTGGACGTGGTCCAGAACCAGGTTATCGCTGCACTGAACCCTAGTGCAGCACCGGGCACTTCTCTGTACTGCTCTCCTGATTGCCTACCGCAGCCACTCGAGCCTGTGTATTGACCCCGGTGTATGCTATGTGCTACTCCGGACTGTGTTGACTACACATGGTTAAGGCCAGGCGCCTCTTGGTGCTTTGATGCCCTTGGTGCTTGGACGCTCCATGCCTCAGTGCTTAGCGACCCAGCATGTCAATAACACCTGCACTCTGTGCTCCAGTTCTTCGGTCCACCAGTACTGTGTTCTACCTCACTCAGTGTCCTCGATGCTTCTGCACCTTTGGTGCCTGATTGCTTCAATACACAGGTCTACACCCTCCATTGTTTAAACAACGCCCTTTGTGGCTGCAAGGGATCAGGGTGATAAATTACCTGGATGACAGGTCGATTTGTCCCAGTTTCAGGAAGGAGCAATGGCCCGTAGATTGTGGCAAGCATCTGTTGAGGCTGGGTCTCACTCTTAACAATGCCAGAGTCAATTAATACCGATGCAAAGTATGGTCTACTTGGGTCTCCGGCTGGATTCCCTTGTGATGCGAGCCTACCTGTGGGACAACAGAGTTGGTGCCATTCACAACTGTCTGGCCCTGTTCAACAAGGGTTAACAGTACAATTGGTGTTGTGTTAAAAACTATTGGGTCTGATGGCCGCAGCCTCGTCAGCCAACCAACTAAGGTTACTCCACATGCGCATGATCCAAGTGTGGCTCGGTGCCTTTCTACTACACCCCAAGTGCAACAGACACCATCAGCTGACCACGTCTAATCTATGCTGGGAAGCCCTACGCTGATGAAGGCAAGCCTCTCACCTGAGTGAAGGCGTAAGGATGGGAATGATACACAGCCGTCAATTGGTGACGACAGACGCATCCAACTCTGGTTGGGGGGCGATCTGGGCAGGCAGAGGAGTCGCGCTTCAACATTTCCTTCCTGTGCCCCAGAACAGACATGTTCTTGTCCGCACGGACAACATGTCTGTAGTGGTGTATGTGAACCACCAGGGAGGGTTTCGGTCCCAGGGGTTACACCGCACAGCCTTTCGGCTGTTGATCTGGGCCCTACAAGGAGGGTCGTTTTCCCTGAATGGAGCCTTGGTATTGTACTGGCAGCTCTCACGAAGGCCCCATTTGAGCCCATACACTCCTTAGAGTTGAAGTGGCTGTCTGTGAAGACAGCCTTCCTCTTGGCTATCACCTCCACAAAGTGGGTCAGTCGGTACACAGCTCCTATATGCATATTTGGGAAGATAGCAGCAGTGTGTCACTACGTACAAACCTCCTCCCTAAGGTGATCACAGCCTTCCACATGAATCACACTGTGCAACTTGAGTCTTTCCACCCACCTCCATTTTTTTAGCGGAGGATAGAAGATTGAACTTCCTCTGCCCAGTGCAGGCATTGAGGTGTTACGTGGATCAGACAAGAGCTCTGCATCATTCTGACCAGCTGCGTATGATAGTGCCGGCTTGCCCCCACCTGGGAGGGTAGCCGCGCATTCTACCAGAGGGTTGGTCACATCTTGGGGCCTCTTCAGAGGGGCCTCGTTGTCTGATATGTGTACCGTGGCTAGCCTGGCTATGCTGCATACTTTTATCTAGGTTCTAACGCCTTAATGTGATAGATCCTTCTTTGCCTTCATTATGGTTATGTGGTTCTGACTCGTCCCTCGTATGCTGCCATTCTGTCTCCACTCGACTGCTCTGGTATATTTTCCCATAAGTATGTTGTTGATCGTCTTCTCTTTCAGGGAACCAGGGTTATGGTAAGTAACCTAATGTTACTACGCCCAGCACTTGCCACAATAATCAGTCTTTGATTGGCCATTGGCCAAAAGAATCAGGTGATAAAGTGTTTATGACGCGAGAGAACCAATCACGTGCAACGTTTGAACATTATTTGATCCTCTGATGTCAAACGTACGTGCTGTATCCTAGGATACAGTGAGCTTCTTATTGCAATGTCGGAGTTCAAATAAAACAGCATTTTATTAAAAATGGTGTGTATTTCCTAGAAAATAGTACTGGTAAAATATTGAATAGTAGACAAAAAATTCCTGTAATTGTTTCATAAAATTCGGAATAAACTGGAAATGCAGAACACTAAGGGTGAGTTCATAAACTCAATCTCAGAGTGTCTGAACGCACTCTGACCTTTTGTAAACTCCTGGAGTGCTCTATGGCATCATTCAAAAACTCAGAGGAGATGAATTTCAGAGTGCTTGGGGCACACTGGCTGGTCCAGCTTCAGAGTTGGATTCTCAGAGCATTCGCTTTCAAAATGGTTGAGCTAAATCAAACTGAAGAGCAGCAGTAGTAATTACAGTAGTAGTAGACTTACGTGAAAACTCATGTAAAAAAAATAAAATAAATAAATACAAAAATTGGTTATATCGATCTAAGAAAAAGCCATTAAATCATACAACTGCACAATGATCATAGTTAATAATAGTGCTATCAGTATTGCATTTTCCACTAATGACCGACTTACATTTTCATCCTCACTGTCAGATTGAAGATCTTGTAAAACATTACCAATAGTGTTTTCAATCATGGAGTAAACAATAACTTTTGAGTTCTCTCTGACGACTTCCATTTCCAAAGCATTTAGGTTGCTCAAAAACTAAAGAAAGAATTGTACAATTTCATGCATCAGTATTAGTAGTTTACTCCTGAACATTCTCTCAACTGATACTGTCTTTGGCTTTATGGTGTATATTACAAATGTGTGTAATGGAAATATTGTATAGGTGTTATTGAAGCTTCTTGGTATTATGGACTGCAGTGAAGTTCAACGAACGGTCAACATGTTGATTAGGCTTCATAAAGGGAAGGATCCTGAAAAGGTCAAAAAGGAGGGTAATTTGATATGGAGTCAAATTTCGATGACTCGCCTCAGTCACATTTATGACATAAGCTCATGTGAGTCGAGTTAGGAAATATATCCACTAAATTTTCCTGATGAAGGGTGTGGGTGTCAATGATATGATGTAACAGCGGCAGCAGAAAGGTTCCAATATGGCGGCGGCCTGCATTTCCAGCTGACCCAGAATGCTGACAAAAAAAATGAAATACTGGCCAAACTCTTGACTTTTCAACAAAATTGGCGCAGTGAGACATATTTGTTATGCATACAGAGCATTTAAAGAGAACCTTGTTATTTTGAGTACGGCTCCCTTTTAAGGTTTGTAACAACTTATAAAAACAACTAATGGTTGTAAATTGTATATATTTAAAGCAAGCATACACCAGTAGCCCATTCAATACTTTCTTGCTTCACGTTGTGGTGTAGGCAATACCGCTATCAATGTATACCGGTATATTTAAAATGAAAAAAAAACAAAAAAAACAACTGGTACATAAACTGGTGCATGCATTAAAAGACTTGAAATACAAATGCACCACTTTTTGATAGTGCACCATTTTGTGACCTTACACAGGTCATGTTTTGGTACATGTACCACATTCTGACGATGTACCACTTTCTGGGCCTACACCGGTACAAGAATGTTTTCAGCTGCAGAACTATAAGGCTAATCAGTTGTGTGTGTATGTGTGTGTGTGTGTGTTTTAACAGCATTTTCATATATGAAAACATAAAAAACTACTTCACATCTGTCTGCTGTGTGGGTGTTCCAAAGCTTATTTGTTTGTCATTATTTCAATGGCCAGCTTGTAGAGGTGACATCACAATAGCGTCTTTGTCCAGATTTTAAATTGCAGCTCCCATAGCAACGACAATCTTGAATCCATGAAAAAAAGAAAAGGAAAGACTTAATTAAATCTACAATAACAAAACAGTAATTATTCATGGTATAAACAGAAAACACAATGGTTCTTTGTGGGTAACTCAAAAATAATCAATTCATGAGGATACTAATATGATCTTCTCTATATTCAACTTATATGTGAAGACATGTATTTTAGTACCAGGAATGTAACAAAATCTCAGATTTTCAAACATTGTGTACTTTCATCTGGGGTGGAGTGTTTGTTGCCTGTTTTACTTGGACATTTTACTTACTAAAGAATACTGTATATCCTAGCACCCCTGAATATATAATTCCCCTTCTTACAAATGCAACAGGACTACAGTTACTAGCAATGCAGAATTGGAAACTTGTTGTCTTTCAGAAAGGAGACTCCACCCATCAATCTCATATGTTACCAGTTTGACCAGTTAAATAGGTCTCTCTGCCTACAAACTCCTGTCGTTTCTTTGTTTAGTCCTCCTTCTCCCTGCCTCCACCCTGCAGCATGCCTTGTCTAGAGGGAAGGTGGCCCCAAGTGCCAGTCCACTGGGGAGCTTTGTGTGCAAACTACTGCTCAGGTTAGTTGTTGATCACTATCATACACCCAGCCAAAATGGCATGCACAGCACTGTCCTTGGAAGAGTTCACTCAGTGTTCACTGTAATCAATGGAAGCAAAGAAGAACAAACCCCAAGAGAGTCAACTCCATTTATTATGTTTCTTTGTACTCCAGGGGGCAGATATATATTTTAGCTTATATTTGTAAAGTGCTCTGATGCCCTAGCATGAATTACACTATATATATTGAAACAGATGATGAGGAGGGTGATGGTGATGATGATTATGATGATGTACTCTGTTGTACGGTACTTAACATTCATATGGAAATACAACCATTCAATTATATATGCATACAGATCATAGTGGACTTCTCAGTGAGCAACATACAGAGAGCTTTCTCTCATGTAAGCTGCAGGCAGTACTGTAGTCCATCATCTTTCAGCCCACAGTAAAAAGAGAAAGAATAATGTATTTTACTTAACAATATTAAAGACCCAATGGCACTTGTTAAAGAGCGCTAAGGCTATAGTTTCTGGGCAGTGACTTTGGCTGACCATTGGATTCGATTGACTTATGTGCCCATTATCTGTACAGCAGTTTTTAAAATCTACCAGATTACAAAAACTATGATAGCTGTGTGCAATTATTTAGTACCAAAGTACCAAACCCATATCTTCATTGCAATTCTTTTTCTGTTTTGTTACACTGTACTTTTTAAAAAGCTGCTATAATGTACCATCATTCAAATGTAGTCCGAGGGTCGGTTCTCCTGAGCAGGCTCTTGGGGAGGTGGCAGGCAAAGCCTCTTTTGGTACAAGTCAGTATGCTGCCTAAGTAGCTCTAAACAATACTAATCATCATAATAATAATCTCTTTGTCTCCTTGCATTCTTCACCAGGTTCAAATCTCACTTCTCTCCTAGACGGAGAAAGCGCAGGTTTAATGACCCGTAGTTAACTCCCGAGTATTCTCAAAAAGCAATACAGGCAGCCCTCGCATGCCTGGCAATTGAAAGCCTCCTTGAAGATATCAGGGAAATGAACGTAAACAGCTGTTCATCAAGAAGCAAGCCCCATCATTACTAATCCAGGAATATAAATGTCTCTTCACTTCTATTTTATATCTTATCCCTGCACTGTTGTATCTCAGGGTCAAAGTGAAACTTCACAGGCATTGTTCACTCACTTAAACCTGAAGGTCATTTCTGTTACTTTAATTACTACATATTTTGAATTTTACTAAATTAATTAATCACAATATGTGGTTCATTTAAAAAAAAAAAAAAAGTTTTATTACTGTTAATAAAAAAAGGACATTATCATATGGCCCTAAAAATGATAATAAGTAAGAATCAAATGTTAGCACAAACATTGCAGGGCCAAGCATGTGCAAAGAGATTTACAGTCTGCTGATGTGTTTACAATGTAGTAAATGTAACACACGAGGCATATAATATATAGTACAATATTTGAAATTTTACAGCCTGCCACTCAAACAATAAATTAATTTTTTTGTGAGTGATCAGCACTTCTCACAATCCCATTAATTTTATTATGGGTTGATCACATAAAACTGTAAATCTGAGAAGGGAATCACGCTCACAATCCATCTGTCCTCCCGTCATCACTGTTGCTCAGGGTTGTAGTGGGTCTAAATCATGTCTTCACAGCTGTAACGAAGCTAGGGTGCTTGGTGATCATCTTGAGGGGGCTAATATCCATTTCCCTGACAGAGAAAATGCAGTGCTGAAGAGAAGGAAAAGGGGAAAGAATAGAATGAAACCTCTATACTAACATACGCACATACACACTCAGAGTGAGCAAAGAGGCTTGCCCTTGTGATTAATGCCCCCCCCCCCCCCAACCATTATCGCATGTTGCTATGGTGCATTAAAGAATATCATGGATCACTGGTAAACAGGAAAGGTCATTGCTGTTATGCAGGAGAGGAGGCAACTACACTCACACACTTGTATACACTTGAAATTCAAATAAGCAGTTGTTTACTGTAAATGTTCAAATATGTCACATATGTTGATCTTAGTGTGGTGAAGCACAGAGAAAAGCATGATAAAAAAGTAAACACATGTTGTAAGCAAGGAACACCACAAGAGGCTAGAAAATTGATTATCATGATAAACCACAAATGTGCTCATTTAAAAAAAAATTACATTGACTCTGTATTTCTAATCTTAACTTATTTGTAATATAAAAATAACAATTATTGTGACTTTTACTTACAAGTTCAACAAGAGATGTGCAGGTTGACTAGTTACTTCTCGAAACATCATCATTAAGGTGCCTGAATAGACTGGTCTGCTTTTATTTCTGTGACCAGCACTGAAAGTTATACCAGGAATCTTAGTACAAAATAATGGGGGCCAGTAATAATGTTGTCAATGCTAACAACAGATAAGAACAATGATTTGAATGCCTTGGTTGTCACTCCTTTAAGGAATGATGGGAGGCAAGGGGAACATTTTGCAATTCCTTCTCGGAGAACTACAGTAAAAATCCTCTTGGTTATTTGTCAGTGCTTCTTCTGCCTGTTTCAGGATCTTATATGGACGTGTCATTCTTTGTCAAGGGAAGCAATACAATTGTTATCCAGGAAAACAGTTTATAAAAGCACCCAGGTGGTCTATTACTGGTGTAAGTAGTTGAAAGACGATACATAGAGGTCCCTCAGATCCTGTTGGGTTCCTTGATTTAAAAAGATCTTTGTTTGTTTTTCCAGTCCAGAAAAAAAGACAAAAAACTCTAGTAAGAAGACAGATTAGTTTTCAGGAAACATCCAGTGAAATAGGACAATAACAATAAAGAAAATAATAGAAATCTCATTGAGCATCCTGTCAAATAGTCTTAAGAAATTAAACAGACCTTGCACAGTGTGAGTGGCTAGAGCTGCACCTCTAATACCGGTAAAGTGAACGACCCCACACTGACCTTTCACCAGGGGCTGTTTCTCTCGAAAACCTCAGCCAACATGCTGATGCACAATTACAGCAATACCTTTATTCTGCAAACACTTCTGTTATCCGAACAGCCACTTGTCAGCCTGTGTTGATATGTGCTGTGCTCTTCAGTTTGGCTGTCATGGAAAATATGCCATTGAATTGTAAAAAAAAATTAAAAAATGCAAAAATGATAAAGAGGAAAGGGGACAGTAAAAAAAGGAAATAAAATTTAAAAATACATGCAATTTGGTCATTTCTTAATGTGTGCGCTGAGGTGTGTAAAGAGCATTAACTTTGTTCTTTCTCCTTGCAAAAGACACTAAAATATTTCAAATGGTTTGGATATATATATATTTATATATATATATATATATATTATATATATATATATATATATATATATATATATATATATATCCTATATATGGAAATCACGTATGAACTACTATTTTCTGAATGATATATTCTCCTATTTTAGCACATACTGAGCTGGATTCATTTGACTGTGTGTAGAGATGCTTGTGTTTTTATAATTTTATCTTAGTTTTTATCTGAAGCTGAGTAGGTCTTCCTAATAAAATAATAAATAATAATATAAAAACAAACTCAAACCCACACAAGCAAAAGTTTTTAATAAGTACAACCCTGTAAATTGTTATTAGATTTTAAATACAAGTCTTCTTATGAGATCACTGCATCTCCTGTAATTACTGTCAAAGAGACACTAACGCTGCATTTACTGAAGTACATTGCATTGATTTATTTTGAAGCGATTGTCATTCCCCATATTTCTAAGCTCAGATAAGCAGTGTGCCTCACAGCTACATTTAACTCCTGTTATCATTTCAATACAGATGCAGCCAACACATAAGTAGACACTGGTGCTTATTAAAAAATGACTATAAGCTGCATGAACACAGCTAAAGAAGAATGATCTACCGTAATGGGTATTTGAGTTTATTTGGTTTGAAAAATATATCTTGATTAGGATGTGCTAGTAGAATTGATATCCACAACCCTCACCCTTGGATTCGGATTTGTCTGCAATCTGCAAACCAAACCTTACACAAAAGTCACAAGCACTATGTATTACAGTTTTGTAAAATTGCTATTTATAAAAGACATCTCCAATATGTCTTGGACAGTAGAATATATGCCTAGCCCTCATTTTGTGCAGATTTGAAATGTGATTCTTGCATTTTTTACATTGGACGCTCATTAGGTAGCTTCCACCACCAGCCAAAGTAGATCGAGTTCTGCCAACCTGCAATACTGACTGGGGGTTGACAAAGCTTCGTTTCAAGTCAGCGACAGTCAGTCTATGTTCAACAGACCATATGCTGCTATGGTATGTCTTATTATATAAAATAATATTATAAAATATATACAATTGCATCTGCTTTTTTGTAATAAAATGGCTACAGTTAAGGTTCTTCAATGTAAATCCAATTTAAAGGCGACTCTTGTTTGTCCTCTGCTGCTTTTTTATATTTTCTTTGAAGTTTCAGTTTGTTTGAAGCATTCAGATCTCTGAAGAGTTGTGGCTCACAGTGAACAGCTCCAGTCCCTCTGCAACTGGAATGTGGAAGAAGGACGAATGTGTTTGTAGTGTACTGTAAATGTTGAACTGAGAATATCAAGCAATAATACAAGGAGCCAAAGTAAGTCAGAGAGGTGAGGATGTAATAAGAATTTGGGGCTAAAGGGGAGTTGTCAACTCAGGCTTTAGGAAACAAACACAAAAAAGGAATGGTCAAAGGAGACCAAATGAACGTGAACCATCAAAAGTCCACTTTTCAAGTGGACTTCAAAGTTCACTTTATTAGGAACCATTAAGCGGAATCACACATGGAGTGTTCTAAGACAGTGTTTGAAAGGGGTGTGGTAATGTGGTAAAATAATCAGGATACCCTCTATCACTGACTACAAGTGGGCAACCAAGGACCTCTGTGTCATTTGCCTTACTGTATTACAGTGTTTGCAATATTTCTGAGTGGTGCTGGTTTCTGTTGATTTTTTATTTAGTTATTGACATGTTTCTGTAAGTTTGCCTTTACTTGGCTCTGAGCTCGTCTGAAGAACAGAACAGACTTCCTCATCCCATTCAAATCGTGACAATATGACCTTTCAACTTTGCCAGCCCCCCCCCCCCCCCCAGGGGGCAGGGAGGGGAATGTATATGTTTACACTACTATGCTACACAACTACACCATTTGGATGAAAGATTAGTGGGATCACCCTGCCTCTAGTCCACTCAACCTCTAGTCCACTAGGCCTCTAGAATCACCGGCCGGACCACTTATTCTCCAGACAAACACAAAAGCATAAAGTCAGATAAAGACACATTTAGAGACAAATTATAATAACTCACTATGTGTATGTGTGTGACAGGACCATGCAGCAAGATTGCAAGCATCATTAATTGGTTTAAAAAAAAGCAATTAAAATGATATTTTAAGGTACTTACTCTTTCGTGACCCTCATTCCAGTGTGTTTTTATTGTCTTGATAAGATGGTCAGTTATTCACCTCAGGGGGTAGAACACCAGCAGGATTAAATGCAGAGTTAAAGGATGAGTATTTTGATGTGCCACTGTGTTACAGTGTTAGACTGATTTTGGAGTACTTTAGGATAATTAATGTATTCAAGCCCTGCTTACACTAAACTCCTCAGCTCTGTTATGAGAGTCTTATTACTCTATGCTTGATTTAACATCTGTACAGTCCTGTCACACATTTGATCTCATCTTTAGTGAACATTGCAACAGCACAGAAAGTTTTATAAATAAAGGATATACAATGCCTTCTGACTGGTATCACTGTTACCTCCACGTATTATGAAAGACCTATACTAACGAGTGTTGTTAGCCAAGAGTTAGTGTTAAGGCCTTTAATAACAAGTGGAGTTAATATGATATCAAACGGAAGGCCATCATGTAATATGTTTATACAACAAGCCAATCTTACGAATTATATGTTGTGGTTTATTTCTATTTTTAATAACATTTTAGCACTATTTGCAAGCAAGGATATTTTTGTTGGCGGAAGATGGTCGTTTAAAAAAATTCTGTTTGCTACTATGTCATATTACAGCAGTGATCGATGTGATTGGTTTATTTATGTTAGTGAGTGGGACTTATTTTAAATGGTTAAAGGGAATCAATTTTTTTTTAGCTTGATTATTTATTTGCCATGTTCTGTGTTTCTGGCAGCTCATAACTGAAATTATAACAAGTGAAACACGTGTCAATCATACCTGACACTTTCCTTTTGTTGGCAACTCAACTCAATCACACCATGTCATTAATGAAGCTAGTCAGAAACGACTCATAAATTTTTAAGTATTAAAAACTGTTAATTAACAGGTGTCGAAATAATTTGATTGATTTATTGGTGTATTTTGTCAACACCTGAATATTAAGTCTAAAAGGAGCAAGATAGTTATGAAAAATTTCATTTCTTAAAATAAGAAAGAAATAATAATAATAATAATCTCCCACCATGTAAACATGAAGCGTTAAAAAGGTTTGTGAAGTGTGAAGTGATGGAGGCTTCCGAGTGGGGGCTGGCACACAATTGGCCGAGCGCTGCCCGGATGGGGTAGGGGTTAGGTCGGCTGGGAAGCCCTTGGCTCACTGCACACAATCAACCAATGTAGCTGGCCAGACACCTGCAGGCCAGCCTGTACAAAATTCAGAGCTGCGTGGTCCTCCAACGCCGTACGGAAGACTTGCAGACCGAAAAAAAGCAGACGGCAGACAGAGGACATGAGTGCTCGTCTTCGTCTCTCCCGAGTTAGTTCAGAGGTTGCAATGGTGAGCCATGTTGAATAATAATTGGACATTCCAAAATTGGGAGAAAATTGGAAAATTAATACAAATAATTGTTTATAAATAAATAAATAAGTACAAAAGTGAAAATATGGCACTGCTGAAATCAGGTAAATTTGTGAGACTGCCCTGGCTGCTCTGCCCATTTCTAATGGGTCAAGGTACTATATATACTGTAGCTTGCTAATATTCTGATATGGCATTAATGTTGGTTGGATTTATTGGGTTTACAGCAGGTGTAAGGGTCCAATACAAATCTGATATATACTGAGGGCTGCAAGGACATTGTATAGTATGCATTTCAATTGAATCTACACATACTTTGCATATTTCTGTCATGTGGTAGGTAGATGGTAAACTCAACATTCCATATACTGTATTAATTTGGCTACTAAATAAAATACAAACTCATAAATTCTGAGGTAAAGCCACGTTAAGAACTAAGATCATCAAAGTTTTGGCAACTGTCTTCATCCCTGGAGTTCATGTCTAGACCATATTTGAATCCATTATAGTCACAGCAGCTGTTGTTATAAAACATAAACTTGTTCAGCTGTACATGGCTGCATTTTGTAAATTGCTGTGACATGCTTTAATGCATAAAACACAGAATAATGTAGATGTTATTTTTTTTCTGAAAGTCTAGCTTAGCTTAGTTGTCATACCCAACAAATATAAAAAAAATATCCTTGTTCTCCAGTTTCTTTGCAAAGCAAAGCCTCATTATGTAGCATTTACATTATATTGCCCTTTACTGAACTGCATCTTTGTGCCAGTCTCAGATCTCCCAGCGGTAAAATTGGATAGGGGCTCAAATGGACATGGGATTTTGCATGAGCCAGGGAGCCTGGACTAATAACGTACACATGTGCACTTCTCTGTGGATTCCCGTCAGCCGGCTTTCAGGCACCTTCATGTTCCAGCCTCTGTATGATTAAATAAATCACCAACAGAAACTGTAACTATGTGCTTTTTATTTTCAAGCTGTTCTTGAAAAAGGCTATAGAGTCAAAACATCTACTCTTAACCCCAGCATACACAAGAACACTTTTGAGAATGTATGCTGGGTGACAGGTGTTTACAGAAACAAGGAAACATGTCCTGGAGTTGACCTGGTTTCTACTTTTTCTCTTGAACCTATCTGCAGTCTTTGAGCATATAACTCATTAATCATGTGACTATACAATCTGGCAACTTCCACAGAAGATGGCATGGTTTGTCATATAAAGCATTCTATTGATCTGTACGCTGACAGACCATATCTGTTCAATGTGAAAATCAAAGAATAGACAGTGCAGCAGGAACGATTGCGAGTTGCTTAAAAAGGTTTCCCAAAATTTGTATAATTTCTGGAAGTTTCTTCGTGGCTGCCTTGTGCATTTTAAGGCTGACCCTTAGAGAGTAGGTATAGTATTGGGATAGCATTATATGACTATAGGCAGTATGTTATATGTTGACAGCATTTTAACAAAAAGACGTTAGCTGGGGGTTCCATACACAGTTCCCACCCCTTGGCTGATATAATCAGAATGTGGAATGGGCAGGTATCCAGCCCTGTTCTACAGTATATATTTATTGTTTTGTTTTGGCACATGGTTGTTTTTGGCCAGTTTGTTTTATTCCCTTTTAATTTAAATTTTTTACACCAGTTAAACATCCTTTGCTAAATTGGAGCCCTCCGCTATAATAGGGTAACTTTAAATGCTGGGCTAACAAATCCAGGTCAGGTGCAGAAACTGGCAGCAGCCACACAACCCCTTTAATGAATGGAGCTGCCAGTAACCTTCACTTGCCAGTAACCTTCACTTGCCAGTAACCTTCACTTGCTTGACTGAAGGGTCTCTTTTGAGAGCAGCAAGATGGGCTCTGAAGCAGCAGCAGGGACTGGGCTGATGAATTACAAATTACTAGTGCAGATAAAAATAAAAATAATAATAAGAAGAAAAAGAAATCTAAGAAAACATTAAAGCACAAATGAAAAGTCCACTAGCCTGGCTGCTGGCAGCATGTGGCAGCCACACGTATTAAAACGATTCCTGAATTTCCATTTTAATGGGATTCTGCTGCACTCAGGGGTTAATCAACTGGGACACAAAGAAATAGCTTCAGAGAGATTGCTTCCTCCATGTTAAGTATCAAATGAAATAATGCAGCGCTAGATGAGGTTTCTGTTCCACCCACAGGTAAAAACAGGTTTCTCCAAGTAAAAATGAAAAAAAAAAAAAAAGAAAAAAAATAGAGGACTTCATAGGATGCGATATTTCTCAAGATTACTTGTCCGTCTTACACAATCAGTGCACACCTCATTTAAACAACTTTCATTAAAGTCAGCTTTGGTTACATCAGTTCAGCATTTCACAAGCAAAAATAATTGTCCAAACCCACCTTTTACAGTGCAACTATTATAGATTTAAATAATAAAAACATATTGGTATGTATAATTTCTTGTATTTTACAGGGTAAATTGTTTGTGTGAGGGGACCATTTATAAATAGGTAAGCTCGAAGTAAATGTCTTCCAATTTGTGATATGATGCAAGACGGAGATAAATACAACATTTAAATGCATGTAATGTTTAATTGTCTTATGTAGATTCAATTTAATTTAAATGCATATCACTGGCACATGATTAACCTCTTCAGTAATGACTTGCAAATTGAACTCTCAAAGGTGGGAAACACGTTCTGGATTTTGTGGACTCTTGCTATCACACAGCAGATTTAAAAAAAAAAAAAAAGAAAATGTTGTATTTGTTCCAACAAGTCACTCCTGTAAATGGTCTCCGAGATACAAAGTTTTGACAGTGCAATCTTGTAAAATTACTGCCACAAAAGGGTTCATTTTTTTCATAAGAGACTCATAATTAAACTTGTCCGAGAGAATCACACCATAAACAAAGGCTTTATATTCTAGCAGACATCTTAATATGAAGCTGGAATATCAAACAGTTTAGAGCCTAAGGGTCTACTCCAGTCCAGGTCTTTGTTACAATCAAGTACAAAATGAGTTAATTAACCCTTTACAGGTTCAATTTAGGACCTGGTTGAAATTAACACCTATACTGGAATTAATCTCAAGGGCCAAAATTGGTAACCACAGGTCTATGATATTTTCTGCTCACAAAAAGTTAAGCATACTACATTTCTTTAATTTCTCAAATATTCAGTACAGGGTAAACAACATTAAGTGTTGAAATCCACTGTTTCGAGTGCAGTTAGTCATGAGAAGCTGTGGATCATTTGCTTATTGATTCAGCCTTTGAGTTGTTTATACCACTTAAAACATTTCTTCCTAATTTGTAATTTATTTCAGCCACATGACGACTCACTGTGTCTAAAGGGGGCAAATGATTTGACCTCCCTTGAACATTAGAGTCCTATCCAGCTGTGAAATTACAGCTGTGAGTACTAGTAAGCAAGTTGATGCAGCTCAGATATGCAGTGTAAATTGCATGGGTTCAGGTTGGTGGGTTTAACAAGTCCATTGCAATTCACAGCAATACATCACTGCAGCAGACAAAGAAATGTAATCATCACAGGTCACAGCCACACACAAAAGCCATCACAAGGAGGGCAACAATCATAACCTGACGCAACATGAAAAAAGGTTTATCCAGCATGCACTCAGTGCCCTGGACGGTTCTCTCTCTTCAATTAGGATTACCTGCAAGTCTACACTGCACTGCATCCTTTTGAAACACAGTCTACAGAGTCAGATTACTAATTACAGATGTATATCACACCCCTTTCTTATATCTAGAGAACCACATCTTCTACTGTGAGAAACTTACTTAAGACCTTTTTTAGCCTATGTTATGGAGTGCATTATAATCTGGCAATGTATAGAGACTGCAACTACACAACTGTTTATTTCTCATTTACATATCTATCTAGGGGTCTGCGTATCCAGTTGACAGGCTCGAATGAATGCCACCAACATGCTTGTAAGAAGATAGAGATACTGAGAATTGTTGAAAAACCACACACACACACTTGATTACATCATTCAAATCTTCTCTTCGAAGGTCAGAACAGAATACCATCATATTCGCCTGTCCAGCAGTATATTCATTAGTTCACGCATCCTTATACATCTACCAGTTTCAGGGAATTCATTTTCTTTTCCCTCCTCATGCTCTACAGTTTATACGAATGAAAATTCAAATTGTGAACGTTATGAATCTATTATATCCTTCCACTTGCAGAGAAAAAAAAAATTGCATTAAAAAAAAAGGACAAAATGAAAAGTAGGAAAGGTGAAGAAATACAGAGCACAAGCACATTCTTTGAAAACCTACTGAAAAAACTTCAACCACACTGCAATAACAGCAATTCAAAGATGCACAAAATAAGCTTCTAGAAAATGCAAGTATGTTTAAATTCCATGTTATTTAAAACTGTCATTATAACAGCAAAAGAAATGGAAATTATGTATATAAATCAATTCTCAATATTCAATATTAAAGCAGAACTATAAGCAGAGCTCGACTAGAAACGGGCTCATTCAACTAGAACAAGCTGGATAACCACAGAGCAATGCCTTCACAACCGTAACCACTGAGCAGTGCCTTCAGTTACAATTCTTAACGGTTCAAATTCTAGAATGGGCCAGGGGTCTTACTGAACTCCTTGACACACACTTCGAATTGCACGCGCCTTATACGCAATCATACTTCGATGGTAACCCAATTCGCCACCAAATTTTCTAATTTTCACCAAATTAGTGTTCAACAATCGTTTAGGTTTACTTAGTTTACACAAACCTGTGACGATAGCTTTTTAAAATTCTGGTGATTTTAGTAACGCTGCATTTCAGCTTTCCAAATCCCCATCCCTCCACCCACAATCCTTGATTACTATCAGTACATCCTCTCAAGTACCTGCATTCATACAAAATGATTCAGGGATTGTAATTTATAAAAAAATCACATGGGAAATCTGATACTGGGGCCTTGAATTAACAATGTCTTCAAATAAATGCACACACTGTAAGCAAACAATAATCAAAACATCGAAATAAAATGAAAGAGACTGAGGATGATGTAAAAAAACAACTTAATCAATAAATTAAACAAATGGCAAACACTCATTTTGCCATCTATGCTTCAATTATAAACCAAGAAGGAGGTGCTTCTGGCAACTTTCCTAAATAAATCCACCCTTAAACACACAGCAAGAATTACCAAACTGTCCACCCCTCTATAGTCATTACAACAAAGCACAGCGATACTCTGCAAAGAACGTGTACTTCTCCACACCATACCATGAACATTCTACAACAATTCCTTACAAATATCCATTGGAAACAGTCAAGAAATTAAAAAATACAATGCCGCTGAAGAGAATTAATTTAGTAAAAATTGTAGTACATGGCCTAACCAAGAATTAACAAAATTTGCCAATTATCAAATTGTGAATTAACGAGGAAGCAATGCAGTACCAGGTAGCATTATTTCTAGTACTGCCATACTACTTCTTCATACTGGAAATGTAATTAGTGATGCAGGAGCAGATGACTGATGCAAATGAATATGAGTTGTGCCAGAACCACCCTATTGTTAACATTCTGGTTAGTTGTTGAAATTGGCTTTGATCTGCATCCATCATGAGAGCTGTAACCACATTACAATTATTAACAATGTTTAACGGGAGATGCAAAAAAAAAAAAAAAAAAAAACACACATACAAATGATCAAAAAGAGAAAATAACCTGGAAAATTTTACCACCTGGGGTGGAATAGTTCAGCAATGATTTGTCACTATTTAGAGAAGAACTGCCATGGGTCCTTAAAACAGCAGAAACTAATATAACACCAGAATTACATTTGTGAAGACAGCATTTTGTATTTAAAATTGAGATGGCTAAATAAGGTTGTTGTATTTGAGTTCCAGAAATGCAGCTTGCACTGCATGATGATTTTAATGATGATTTTAATCACCTTTTGGTGATTCAAGGTGCATTATGGGTTGAGTTAGACCACCAACTCTAGGCTATTTAAAAATAAAAGGGGTTCACAATATTTAGGCCTGCCATGTCTTTTGCAAAGAAAAGCTAGTGAAAACCTAGTGAATTCACCTGCCACCAAAACTCCAAAACTATTGATTTAGTAGCTTTTTTCACCATGGATACCATCATAAAAAAACAATTTTAGAAGTGATTTAACATCAGTTTAATAACTGATCCATTGGTAACATTCACTCAACAGTACATCTTAAAATACTTTAGCTCATGAGTTAAAAAAAAAAAAAAAAAAAAAAAAAAAAAAAAAGAAAACCAAACATAAAAGAATGTTATAAGCATTTCTAAAAAGATGATGCGATTAGTTGACAATAGTTTTGAGATCACAGTTCTTATAATAATTCACCATGACCACAATACAACGAACTTGGTCCATCTCCATAGGCTAGTAATCTCTAGGGAAATTCCTTTAAACAACTTGAGTGCAAAGGAGAGCTTGCAGTCTAGGAGACACAGACTTCAGATTGTACAGTTGGCTGAGAAAGGGTGCTGCTGCTCTCAGTCTTTTCCTGGTTTGGCACTTGGAATGCCGTCTTCCTCTTGAACAAACGAAGACTCAACTGGAGTAACTCATTGTCCACCACCGGGGGGTTTGTGTACATCTGCTTTGTTGTTCCCTATTTACGGAACAAAAAAACCGATTTGTATTGTGTAACATCGTGATCAATAATGACTGACTTTTGTTCAGACAAAACTTATAATACTGTGTATGTGGTATTTTTAAAACAATGAATATCAAAACCACACTCATTGTAGAACTAATTAATATATATATATCTGTAAATCATACATATCTGAAATCGTCTTAAATTGACAATATTTTGGGGTGCTATCGCACACCATTTTCAAATAAAAGAGGACTAATATTAAATACCTTTTCATTCTTTAGCAGCTGTTTGCGGATTGCAATGTCCCTCCTGGAACACAGAGCTTTGCAACAGGGGCCCAGGTTCCTTAGCAGACCAGCTCTCTCCTCTTTCCTCTTCAGTGCTGCCATGTTGAGGGCACCCAACTCATGCTCAAACAACTTCTCTGCATCTAAAACAAACAAACAAACAAAAAAACACAAAAAAACACAGGGAGTCCGGTTAGACAAAAACTTGGATTACAAAAAGAAACAACCAGATTTAGCAACTGCAATGTCAAAATCATCACTTTACTCTTAAAAAAACAAAAAATTTGCAACAAACTTTAAATAAATTCATCCTAATCCAATGACAATTGAAGTCATTATAATTAGGTATTGTGTTTTTATTTATTTATTTTGTTTAAATGTGGGTATTTCTGACAATGGCAAAACTTAAGTACATTCAGTAAACTGCACCATGCAGAGGGTAAACCAGTCATGTCCAGTGTTCTTTTGGCGTTTACAGGATAAGCACTGGTTAAACTGGCTTAAGGGTTGTTTCATTGCGATCTGTTGGTTAAGACCTAAAAGCAGAAACTCTGTTTTGACAGAAAATCCCAATTGTAGGAGCCATTAAGGTAAAAACATAGCAACTTACTTAAATGATTTTCCCAACTCCATTGGCCAAAAAGAGACCACTGGCAAAATATACAGCAGCACAGTTGCACTTAGCGCTTTTAACGGAAATCTTCTGCTCTTTCACTACATACCACTTGGGTCTTCCAGTTCTCCACGACAGGCTTCCTTCACCCTGGAGAAGAGCTGAGGGCCTGCAAGCCTCTTGGAAATGCCAGTTCTCAACAGGACTGCTCCAGGTGTGAACTTCAGCAGGGCTGCCCCGGGCTCTCGAGCTTCTATGTGCTTCTTGGGCATCAGGCTAGACCAGTCCACATCGATTGCATGCATAGGGTCTGCAGCACATTCAAGCAGTTTCAAATTAATACTCATATAAGGGAATACCAAACAAATGCAACTGCTTGAGGTCTTCCAATTGTTCCTAAACGTTTGACTGTTGTCAACTGCATGCTTGTCAAATACATCAGCTGTGGTGTTTACACAGAAAGATATGTACAGTGTAAGGTAAGTGCGTAAATCTTTTTTCAAAGTATTTTCCATGTACACAAATGTGGTGCACACGTAGTCTTCTCATACATATTAAACGTTGTAGTGCATCGTGAAAAGTATCAGCATTATTACAAAATCAAGGGCTTCTTTTTGGCTCTTGATGGCATTTTTGATTGGTTACAAAAATATTCAATATGTTAAACCTTAAACATTTTGGAAACTAAAAAGAATCCAACATTCCTATTATGTTCAAGACTTTATTATTATTATTATTATTATTATTATTATTTTTTTTTTTTTTTAAAAGGTGTACCCAGCATCTTGTCATCATCCTGCTGATCCTCCCTTTTTTCTGCCCCTTCAGCCAGGATTTCATCCAGCTCATCATCACTGATGGGCTCATACTCCTCTCCACCTGATCCAAGGGACTGGACATCGTCTGCTTTACCATCATCGTCCCCTACACAAATACAACCGTTACAGGATACATGAGGTGTTCCTTGGGTCACTTGTAATGATTTCAGTTTACTCCCAAATCGTTCACAGCTACCCATACTGCCCTAGGGAAATGTAAAGAAGCATTCAATGGTCTAGATTACACTGTGAGAAACCAATTTAGGTGTTGCCAGTACTCATTTGATCATATTCCAAGGACATAATTAAAATACCCATCTGTAGCTATGTGCAGACATAATGCTATCAGACACATTATATATAAAAATAAGAAAAAAATGAAATTCCTTCTACAATGTAGTACAACTGATATAAAAACAACAGCAATGACAAAACATATTTGTATGATTTACAGAGAATACATTTGGACATTTTGTGTATCATTTTTTTAGTGCTGCTATGGTTTTTCTGAATACACATTGACAAATGGCATAAATTATGTATTTTGCTGTAGAATTTCATGTTCTCCAATCATTTCTAAATGGAAAATGTCATTTTTGATTACTAAAATCCAATTGAACTGAGTTTATATTATGGGAAAGAGGGAATGAAATAACATTAAACACAGAAAAACACATCCCTCTGTATAAGCCATGAATATCTGAATAAAATCACAAATAATTTTTAATGCAGAAAAGCTTCCCTAAGATGCATACATTGATTCATTGTTTCATGACAGCCAAGATATTTCTGGAAACCTCTCAGTACCCTACCTGCCAAACTATGAGGCTTCTCCGCTTCATTTGCTTCCTCCAGCTCATGTAGACTGTCTAGTGTCTTTTCTGTTCTTTCTGCCTCAACGGGTACAGCTTCACACAGTAGTGGTTCAAAATCTTTCTCCTGCTTAGGCTCTAACCTCTTCACCTCCCCATGTAAAGAAATGTCACGATCATGTCCCTCTGGAATGTGTCTCTCCCGATCAGGGTCTATGTCCCTTCTGCGTAGCTCTCTGTCCCTATCTCTCTGCTCCCTGTTCCTATTTGCCTCCCGTCCTCGAGACCAGTCCCTGGTCTCAGGCTCCCTGTCCCAGTCCCGCTGCCTCCCGTCCTTGCGCTCCCTCTCTCTAGAGAGTTGTTCCTGCTCCCGCTCCCTTTCTCGCTCCCTCTCCGGCAGCCTCTCCCTGCTGTCATAGGATCCCGCTCGGGAACGTGCCTGCCTCTCCGACTCTGGGGAGCTTCTTCGAGAACTGTGGCTTTGAGAGTCTTGACGATCTAGAAACAAAAACAAAGCAAGTGTTTAACTCCTGAAAGACATCTTCCTCCAGCCAATTGCTGCACATGCATTTAAGGTAGAAATATGTACATGCACAGCTAGCAATGCTAAGAGGTAGTCACCTGAAGATGTGCTTCGGCTGGGCTCCCCTCGCTTGAGTTGATCTATACGGGACTTCCTCTCTACAGTGGGCTCCACAGCTGGGATCCTCTCCCTCTCACATTCCCTGTCTCGAGAGCGCCCCTGGAGACGCCTTCTTCTGGCACCCTGGTCATCCCCACTGGGGTGTGATTCATTTGAGGGAGACCTGAGCCGACTGGAGGAAGTACGGCTCTGGTTACTGCCCAGACTGCTGCTGCGCTTCTGGTCTGATGCTTTGCGGTGGTGCTGTGGTGCTGGAGGCTGCGCTGGGGGCAGCTGCAGTGGGAGCTCTTCGGCTACTACCAAAGCAGTGGCTGCTGCAGTGGCTGCGGCTGCGGCAGGCGGCTCAACCCTGTCCCTTCCTTTGCTCTTTTGACCCTTCTTGGGCGTCTCCACAGAGGGCTTCTTCTCAGGTGCTGCAATCTCAGCACGTTCAGGGACATCCTCATCAGACCAGTCGCTAAAGTTGGCCCCTTCTCCTTTGGTGGGCTGCATTGCTTCATCAGTACTGCTCTTCTCTGCAACCTGCGCTGGGAACTTCTCCTTGACAGCTGACTGGACAACCAGAGGTGGGGTCCTGGGCCCTCGTTTCTTTTTGCTTGGTGGCTGGGCAGCGGCGACGGCCTCCTCCTCCGAGATGTCCGACTCCCCTCCACGGGACCGTTTGCGTTTCTTTTCTACTGCCTTCTTTTTCGGCACCTTCCTGGGGGACAGCACGACTACAGATTCCTCAGCAGCCGACGGCTCTGGGTTGTACCTCTCAGCCAAGCTGCTGCCATCGTCGTCCTTCCGGTTCTTCTTCAAACCCTTCTTCTGAGACTTGGTCTTCTTCTTGCCGTCATCGTGGGTCCTGTCTGTGGCCACCTGATCCTCTGCTGGTGGTTGGCTAACTGATTCTGGAGGGGGTGGTGGCTCCTTGCTCCTTCTGGACCCCACAGCAGTGCCATCTGAGAGATGGTCTCTCTGCCTGGTAGCTGCCCTGTCCCGGTGCTCTGGCTCATCATGTTTCGTTCTCTCCTTCTTTTCCACCTTCTTGTCCTCTTCTTTCCACCGGCTTGGTTTCTCCTCTGCTACAACACGTGCCGGGGAGCGGGAAGATTCTTTCGGACGCACAACCTGACTCAGCAACCTGTGCTTCTCATCTGCCAAATTATAAGAAAAAAGCTCCACATTAGGTCTTATATCTTTAAAGGCTTTAACTAGAGCAAAAAAAAGTGGATTTTCCAAATATTTGCAGATAAAGCCTAAACGAAACCACAGAAACAGAACTGTCTTCAGGTAACAGACATTTCCCCACCTAAAATAAACATTAAAAATGGCAGTACCCAGTTATTTTGTCAAAACATTTGATGTAAAATACTGAATGGTTTGTGGTGTACAGCACAAAAAAAATTGGGCAAAAGTAAATTGTGTCACCTTGTCCAGTCTAATACAGAGTTCAGCAGTAACCTTTATTGGGAACAGCAGTCAAACATACTCTTACTTTTCTCCTCTGTACTGTTGCAGCCTTCACTGTCAGGAGAGGCATCACGGATTCTCTTTGGAGAGGGATGAGGGCTGGGGCTGCTTTCTACACGGTGCCGCTTCCTGCTTTTAAGAGAAAGACAAATAAGCTGAATAAAAAAATGTTGTTCTGAAGCTTGTCCTTTATGGTAAAGGGTTAAGGCAATTTGTTTAAAAATAAGAAAAAATATTTAACAATGCTTAATGGCACAACAGAAAATTTAGTTTGAAACTAGAAGACTACACATATGTTGTTAAAGAATAGGTGCTTATAAGCCTTATACATGACCTTACATAACTGAACAGAAATAAAAATATCTATTCAGACCCATTTTGTCTGATCACTGTGGAAGTTCTGGTATTAATCTTGCCAGTGTTTCAGAAAAGTTAAGTGACAACATACAAATATTTCCAAATAAAGCAACACAAATAAACAAATACTTTAAATGTGGCTGGGATACTAGGTTGACCCTAAAAAAGATACCTGTATGGCCTAGAAATATCCTTTCTTCTCACAGATTAACTTGCAAGTTACAGAACAAGGTTTTCTAAGTTGGGTCGCAGAATATTTAGGCAGATCTCTCACCTGGCTTTCCTTTCTTCATGTGGGTCTCTTAGGGTGCGCTCCTCTTTCTGGTCGTCCCTCCGGTCCCTGCGCTCCTCACGGCCCTTCTCTCTGTCCTCCCACTCTCTCTGTTCTCGCTGCCTTTCCCTCTCTCGCTGCTCACGTTCCCTCTCCCTGGTCCTTTCCCGCTCCCTCTCTTCCCTCTCCCTTTCTCGCTCTCGCTCTCTCTCCCGCTCCCTTTCCTTCTCTCGCTCCTTCTCCCTCTCTCTTTCTCTATCTCTTTCCCTGTCCCTTACTCGGTCGCGCTCCAGCTCTCTCTCCTTCTCCCTATCTCGCTCTTTCTCTTTCTCTTTCTCTCGCTCCTTCTCCCTCTCCCGTTCCCTCTCCCGATCACGATCCCTGGTTCTCTCATCCCTCCTGTCATCTACTCTGTCTGGTCTCCGTTCATCTCTTCTCTCGTCCCGCTCAATGTCATCATTCCGACTCTGGTGTCTTGTTGGAGAGGCAGGTCTCTGATCTGAAACAGTCACATTGTCATACCAATGTGTAAACATAAAACTACATTTTTCAGAACACCCAGTGCAACGTAAAAAACTTCGTTACAAGGCTTGATACCTTTGTTTTGATCAATCATTTCCAAAGAAATGCTGCACTATCTAAAAGTCGATACTTGCATCTACTTTGTCAAATATTGAGCAATCTAGTCTAATCCTTATCTGTATAAATTTACATCCACTTACATTATGGATCCGAGTACAGTTTTCGGGCAACAAATGCCCCATCACTAGTTGTTATGAATTGTTAGCAAATGGAATTACAATTTTGACAACTGCGTTTGTGAGATTGTTGTCTTTTTTTTTCTACATTTAAAGAGGAAACAATGATCTATTCAGTAATACAGAGATGGTCAGCAAAGGGTCTTAGTAGGGCTAAAGGGCATAAAAGTAGTGGTGGGACAAACACAGGATTCTGATGTTTGGATATTCACTCAATTTAATTATTTATTCGGATATTTGTTTGTTTTCAAAAAGTAATAAAAGCAATTATATTGCTCATATCACAGGAAGAGACAGCATAGCAGCAGGGGCAGGGAGACGTGGCCCTTGTGTGTGTGCCTTTATTTTACAGCAAGACGCTACAGTATGTAATACGTTTAATTAGAAAAATATCCCAGGAGTAAAGAATACATTGTGTAGGCCTCACTTTACCTGAGTGAATTAACTACAAAACTAAGTATGCCAAACAGCAGTTCAAGTTAAATGTTTTGTTTATTCCCAAAATAAATACTACATAAAGTTGACACTGCATTTTATACTATTTTTAAATTTATTTTTATTCCTTGCCATTTCTCCAAAATAAACAGTGGCCATCAACACGTTTTCATACAGTAATAACATGAGGTTTACTTGTACCTTTTTGTAGCTGAACAGGCAACAAACTGAAATTTAACTTTAACTTTTGGTTCTCGTTTAATACACTCTACATAAAAAGTCGCAACAAAGAATACAAAATATAAAATCTATATAAAAATCACATTTCCAGCAAGTTGGGCACTTTAAGTGCAGCATTTCAGAATGACATGCTTGCCTTTTTTCTGTCCGATGAGATTCTGACTCGCTCTACAGCAGCACAACATGTTTGGCCTTCGATAGAGACCACTATACGTGCACATGCATAATCTGATTTGTGCAGTCTAAAACTTTTGAATACAGGCTCAAGAACTGCTGTGTTGACCCTGTGGTTTGTTTTCTTGGTATTTCTAGTGAATACGAACATCTGATTTTTTATATCTGAATACATATAAAAAAATATTCATTTGAATACTCGGGTATTTGTCCCAGCACTAACTAAAAGCCCCAGTTTTTCTGCTTCATGGCTCCCGTCTGTAAACAACTTTTGTGAGCAACTGTATTTTCCAACACTAAGACATTCGAAACATTTACTGTATTTGAGCAAATCTGTGTCTGTACCTCTGTCTCTGTTCTCTCTGCGGTCCCGCTCTGCATGGCCTCCTCTTCTGTCAAAGGAAGAGTCTCTGGCTTGCTCTCTCCGATCGCCCTCGTATCGATCCCTCTCAGGCACTCTCTCGGAATAGCTGCTCCTGGATTCCCAGTTTTCATGGTAGTTGCTGGTGTTGCTGTCAAACTGACTCCCTCTTGTCCCACGGCTCCCTTAAATGGGAGAATCAGAAGATGCATGAAGTTTCAAGACTAAACCAAATGTTCCTTTTCTTTGCAAGGGACAACTTTTGCATTTAATACATCTTAATTTTTTGAGGACCTTGATTTTAGCCCGATTCAAAATACATAACACTCAAAGGATGAAATGGTTATTCTATTCTAGCCTTTGGAAAAGAAGGTACAACGAAATTAGTTATTTACACCCAATTTATTATTTACAAATTATGCACAAAAGCACCTTCTCTGGCCACAGCATCACATTTCATTTTGAATTTACTTTCCTTGATAAAAATGAATCCACGACTGGAAGGTTACTACTCCTCTGCATTTGACTGACTGAGGACACCTGTTTTTTTGCAGTCCTGTGTGAATCATGCATTTATCATCACTTTCTATTTGATTCCGTTTCAATCCATTTCATTGGATTCCACTAGTGGGAGGGGCACTCTAAACAAAAGCCCAGTAACCACACTAAAAACAAAGAAGCAGTAACTTGGGATACAGGAAGGTATATTGGTAACTGTAAAGCCCTTGCATTCATGACATCCTGGTTTTCAATCTCACATTAGCCCATGACAATGATGTTTAGTTTCCAATAAAACTGAAGAAAATGACCCCCCACCCCCTTTCTTATTAACCAACAGTGGAGGAGTTACAAAATACCCTTTTCTGGTGGTTCAGGCCCTCTGGCCCTTCCTCTCCCAGCTCTCTCATTGCGAGGTTCATTCCTGGAGTCGTTCCGGGTCTCATTTCTGGCCTCACTGCGGGTCTCATTCCTGGTGTCCGAACGATTACTATCCTCCCTGGTGTGGCCACGCCCGTAGCTCCTGTCCTCTTGGAAGGGTTCATCCTTCCTGTGGGCTTCCCCTCGGTCCCTCTCTCTCTCCCGTTCGCGATCTCTCTCCCTGTAATCGTGCAAGTCGCGGGTGGAGCGTGTCTCTGCTCTCGGATCCCGAGTGTCTTTGCTGTCCCTGTAATCTCGGGTCTCCCTGGCATCACGAGTTTCCCGTGTGTCCCGCGTCTCTCTAGTTTCTCGTGTGTCCCTGCGATCCCGGGCCTCCCTCCGCTCTCGCACCTCTCTTGACTCTCGATCATCCCTTGGCTCACGGGAGGTGCCCTGCTCCGGTTCATAATCCCGCTCCTCACGGGTCTCCTTCTCTCGTTTACCTCGACCTTCTACCCCACAAAACAAGACACTAAGTTACATTAAATGGTTAAAGTAGATTAAATTCCAGTGCACATGCACACATTAATGGTAAAAATGCATCAAACATGGTATATTGTTGGAACAACTAAGTATATTCAAACAGTGTTTGGCACACAAAGGAAACATTTTGCTTCATCAGTCTAATTAGTTTCTCCATGTTGGAATCTACATTCAAGTGAATGAAGCTAAGTCATGAATAAATCAGCTTCTACCATACCTTCCCTCCGGTCATGTCGTCGGTCGTGTGAAGGAGGGCTCCGATCCCTCTCCTGTCTTCCCTTGTCTCTGCCCTGGGAGTGGGTCCGGTTAGGGCTAGCCCTGCGTTGTGGGGAAGATGGCCGGGCCAGGTATGGGGAGCAGGAGCGCCTGGGGGAAACTGCCTCCCGCTGGTAGGGCGAAACTGAGCGCTTACGTCGGGGAGAGGGAGAATGCCTTTGAGCTGAGGAGCCAGAGTGGGATGAAGAGGAGTGGTGCCTAGTGGGTGTTGGGCTGCGATGTCTTGGAGGGGTGGGTGATCTGTGGGAAAGAAACCAATTGTGTTACCAACCTATATATGTTATGTTTACCACCTTACAAAAACAAGGGCGGTAACCGAGTCAAGTGGTTTGAGCAAAGCATTAGGATCAAAATTTATGCGCTGCCCCCATTTTTGTGTCTCTCCTCACCCCAGGATTCTAAAACTATTCCATATAATTCAGTTTTCTAACAGTTTTATATTCTCTGAATGGATGAGGTTTAGGATAATGTTGGCGTTCCCAAAAAAAAAGAAAAAAAAAGTATACACCTGCGAGATGGTGAGAAGGCTGTTTTCTGTGTGGCAGATCTTGTTAGTGATGGTGACGATGATTTCCTTCTTGAAGGAGAGAATTCCCTAGAAGGAGAAGAGTTACTGCCAGACCGGTCCTCCGGCGACTGGGATATTTTTTGTTTCTGGGAGTTCTCCGAATGATCCCTGTACAAGGCAAGTATAGAGATTTGAAATGCTGTGCAATCTAACAGTGGGCACCAATTGACAATTTGGGCGGGAGGAACGTATTGCGAGGCTGAGACTTGTACATTTACCACCCCCCCCAAAAGAACAAGTTTTATATTTAATATGCATACAGAGAGAGAATGGCACAGGTTCTCGTATGGCCAGCTGCTTACCTGCGCTTCTCCTTCCTTTCTTTGCTTCTTTGCTTCTCCGAATCCCTGCCCCTTTCTTTGGTCTCCTTTGATTTGTCTTCCATTCTTTCTTTAGCTTTGTGTTTTTCTTTGTGTTTCTTGGCTACAGGGCTTTGCTCCTGGACAGAGGGGGGAGGAGGAGGAGGAAGAGGAGGAGGAGGAGGAGGACTTGGGGTACGAGGGCCTTTCTTTTTACCCTGGACAGCCTTAGAAGACCTACAGAGAAATCAAATTCAATCACACACATGAGCGTTTTAGCAAATAGAATGTACTACTCTCATCTCCTCTCTGCACACTAGCAGGACAGTGACTATGAGAGCTCACCTCTGCAATTACCTGGCCCCTAGCGGTTTTGTACATTACATCAGTAGGCATCACTCTGATACTGTCAGTGAAATATGACAATTTTAACTGTTCATTCTGGGATAACTAACAAGCACGGACTGTTGTGGTACAACACAATAACATCCTAGATAAGGTGGCAGTGTTAAATATCTGCATGGGTACTCATTCTATACAGTACATTCTAGAGAAGAAAACAATCCCATCTGTTTCACACTAGGGCTGTCAGTTAAGCCTCCAAACAGCAAATCAATTAATTGGGCACACACAATGTTTTATGTAGATGTGCGAACCGATTCCTTTGAAACCGGATACCCAGGTCCTGCTTTGGAACCGACGAACTAGATACAAACACCAAAGATCTGGTTCCAGCGAGTACTATTATGTATTTTAAAAAATTGATTAAAAACAATTAATTATCAGACTTAAGTTCTGTCAAAAATACATTTGATATGTAACTATAACTATAAATGGACACGTTCATACTTAGCAAAAAACTTGCACTTAGCTAGACTATATATTTGCACTTCGTTGTTATTTTTTGCTCTGTAATTGTGCGGTCTTTCTAATGCAGGGGTTGCGAACCTGTGGCACACAGGGCTACTAGCCCTGGCACGCCTTGGTAGCGCCAGGAGAGATAAAGCCTAAACAAGTTTAACAAACTACAAGTGCTACTAAAATATTTATTCCAAACAGATTACAGTACTTTAATGTAATCTACATAAACTACAAACAATTTTATGAAAAACATCTTTTTTATTTAGTGACAGCTGCAGCATCACACATTGCATCTTGTTAATACTGTACCAAAGCGTCACTGTCTGTGAAACACACAATGCAAAAATCTCTGCCTAAAAGATAATAACAACAAAAATTAATAACAACAACAACAAATTGATTTATTTACCACAACATGCAGAACAGCTATAGTTCAAGCTAATCGTTACTCCAAAATTGTATTTAACATCACTGATAGTTTATTTTTTTAACATTATTGAAGAGTGTTAACTATTCAATGTATAACAGTTCGTTTCGAAACTTCAAAAGAAGTACAAACTATATGCAGTCAGTTTTCTTCAATGTGCACAATTTATTTGCATGCTGTTTGCTAGGAATACAAGCCTATCGTCCCGCTCTGGATCCAAGGCAACGCGTTTTTTTGTTTCGAATACACAGTGGAGGTGTATTTACAAAGCATTTTAAAAACTGATTCGCTGGTAGGATGGGACCAGCAAATCACATGCTAGTTAACGCGAATAGGAAAACAAGAGCATGGCAACTGCTTGTCTTTGTCAGAAATATTGTAAATAGCAAGGCAGGGTGTTCGGTGCATTTTCGTTGATAAACTTAATGTTAGTAACTTTGTACATTTCAAAAATGCAATTATTGAATAGATTAAGCAGTATTTATAATCGATGTATATAAAGAAGAATGGAATCGACTTCTTATTTAAATCGGAGCAGTCCTATACCACCCAAGTACAGTTCACATTTATACTGACCTCTGCTGGTCTGTGCCAGGTGAAGATAGCCCAGCCACCTTTTTTTCTTTCTTGCCTGAAGAAGCCTTGGGGCTTGCTTTGTGTTTAGGGGAGCCACTGGATTTTCGGGATGAAGGAGATCCTTTGGATTTGACTGGCTCAGGAGACATCTTAAAACAACATGAAGAAAAGTCAACACGTGCGACATACTGAAGGTATGGCAACCCTGTTAACCTAGCTTTCCCACCCAAGATGGTCAGGTCACCACCAGGCCTACAGACTGACAAATAGCCTTACCTTTGAATAGTTGCTACTCCTGCTCTTGCTGATGTGTTCCTGTTAAAAAATGTTATAGTGTGTCATTTGTTTGATACTCTGAGTCTATTTTCTTCAATTCATTTTTTGTTTCAGCTATAAAAGGGGTTATCTGCCAAGACAATTGTTTATAGTACTAACAACAACTTCAGCTATGATGGAAAACATTTTTGCATTACATTTATCTTCAACAGCAGATATAGTCAGTGATTATTTGAATATGAACTTAAAGCTAAATGCAGATTAATGTATCTTTTGGTTAAATAAATGGCAGAGACTATCTGCCAAAGCAGTTGAGTTAAACCAGAGCAAAGACTGCTGTAGAGTTATAGAACCCAATATAAAATAAAAAAAAATAAATAAAAAAACAAACCTCCTTATTTATGACAATCTCCTCTCTCTTTTCCATATTCTCCTGCTCTAGCTTCATCAGCTCCCGTTGAATCTTCTGTCTCTTCATTTCCAGGGACAATTCATAATCATAATCACCGTTGTCAGAGTCTGAAAGAACAAAGCAACACTATAGTAATGCTAAACTTTTTGCTTTTGAATACAGAATTCCAAACTATTCCATCTATTAATTCTGTGAGCAAAGTGATAACTTAATAAAACTATCTAAACTAGACCATTGACACTGTTTCACTTGCAGATCAGCCTTGTCAAATATTTTCCTTTATACATAAAAATTTGTTCAATTTCTTTTGCTCTCATATTTGATTAATTATTGACCATCCCACCTTCTCTATTGGCTTCCCACTCTGTGGGTTCATCCTCACTTTCCGGAGTACGCTCTTTTGTTATTTTAATATCTTCCTTTTCTCTGTGTCTGCTACGTGACGAGTCTCTCTGTAAATGAAAGAATACAATAAGGAGCATAATTACTATTATTCCCCCCTCCACCTTTATATATTATACTCTATTTATATTACTACTCAAACTTAAATCTACAAAGCCAGTCTGATATTCCCCCACACACAAATCAAAAACTTGAAGTAGTACAAACTTACTCTAGCAACAGGAGAAGTGGGCTCGTCTGGATTTCTCTTTTGAGCATCTGGTTCAGCGTCTTGTCTTTTATTCTTCATCCTCTCTCGAAGATCTCCCGTAGGTCTTTCTGGTGACCTGTGAAGTTCACAAAAACAATAGAAATGGTGTTTCAAATAAAGAAATAAATATGCACACACACACACACACACACACACACACACACACACACACACACACACACACACACACACACACACACACACACACACACATATATATATATACACACATATATATACACACACACACACACACACACACACACACACACACACACACACCCACGCACCCATTTCTGGTTGATGTCACGTGATGTCCCGATTCGCTTTCTTAAATCAAACACCAATTACCAAAGGAAGTTGTTTCTTTTTACGCTCATATCTTGATGGAGTTATTAGACGTGCATTGATCTCACCTGATTCGATTCTACTTTCCACCGTGACATTCTCCGGTTTATCATTTTATTTGGTATCTGCATACTGGAATATGTATGAAAAAGATATTCTACATGTGGATTTATTATTAACTGATTTACCACATTGCAACATTTTGCCCATGTGGATTCGCTTACATTAATTAAAGCCCTGCCTACTTCACGACTGTGAAATCTGTCTATTTTGTGTACTTTTACCCTGCACTTAAATCCAATGAAGTTATGTGTATTGGTCCATCCAGGTTCCTAATGTGATTATAAACTTGTTAATTTTTTTAAAAAAGTGGCAAGATTGGATTGATTGACACTTAACAGCAGCCAATAACCACTCCGGGCTCTCCTTATGGATTGGTAGATATGGGCTTCTGTGGCGGGTTTAGTATTCTAGGAGCTCTCAACTAGTATTGTTAAGCGAGTGTCCAAAATGAATTAAAAAAGCACTACAATAATTACTGCAGCGGATCGTGTACAATAATTTTTTCTACATGGTGATGGTGGCAAACTATTTTGTACAACCTGCAATGTTTCATTGGCTCACATGTCGAGCTACAATCCAGCAGCATTTAGATTAAAAAGAAAAAAAGACTGCGGAGAGTGTATTGCTTCAAAACAAACAGGTAAAAAACACAACTTTTTTTCTGAAACAGCGGCACGTGACAACGTAGTAATGTTAGATATTAGTTTCGCTTAAGACAGACGGCTACTGTTGGAATTGATTTAAAACAAAATATGTATAAAATAAAGCAGGTTAATCTCGACCTCTGCATCATCGTCCTGTATTTGTTCCCAGACACATATTCTCAGTAACTTTTAGAAGCAACAACACAGATTACGTTCTTGACATTAAGTTAATATATACAAGACAAGTTTTTAATTTCATGGAATATTCGATTTCATTAAAATATCGATTTGGTATCAAGGGGTCCCAATCGATAGATAATTCGATTACTATAGTTATCATTGCAAGCTAGTTAACATACAAGATGGTTGGTTATAATGAAGCCAGGACCACAAAAACAAACAAACTAAAAAGAACAACTAGAGAGGGAGGAGACACACACCATCTAAAGATTTTTGGATTGCTTGTAAAAAACTGTAAAGTCTGACATCTTTCCAACATCATTTTCAACTACTGAATAAGGGAGGGGGAAATATTATAGGATTAGACCGTCTGTGGACAACAGTTTTTATTTTATTTAACCACTATAAAAATAAAACATTTTATAGAATTTTTTTTTTCTAAACTTTACACTACAAATGTTTAGTACAAAATATAATTGGAAGGAAAAAAAATTAATACATTTCTGCCACTCATAATGGTGATGTCAGCCAGGGTCTCTGATATGTGTGTAGCCACTGCCTAACAGTTGTTTGCACCAGTCAGGCTATCCAAGAATCGAGACGCAGAGAAAAAGTGTAATGCATGCAATCACTCCTAAAGGGAAGGTCTTCAGTTACACAGGAACAAGCAATCCAACAATGGCAGGAATAACAGAAGCATCGTCAATCTAATCTTCACCCAGGATGAGGCAGCGAAGTATGCAAATCTCCAAATTCAATTTTTGTCGGTAAATTCAAATTGAAATGCGATGAGGTGACCAGAGAAGGCGCTCTTGTGTCTCATTTGTAAACAGTGAACCGGATGTAAAGAACATATGCAAGACAGAGGAAGAACAAAGTGCATGAATTGAACGCCTTTTCATTTCGTTGTACCTTCTTTTCCAATGCCTAGACTAATCATGTCATCCCTTGAGTGGTATGTAATTCCACACATATCTTCAAATGCATTGTTCCTAGCATTTAAAAAAAAAAAAAAAAAAGACTCGCCTTTATGTTTTTTATTTTTGCACAATTTGAATATTATATTATGGTTTATTGTAAAGGCTGGTATTGCTTTGAGACGAATACCCCGGAAATGCTGATATCATAACGTAACACTGAGATGGCCGACTCACACAGGAGTAAAAAGCACAGGACAAGTGAGTATTAAATTTTAGAGATGGTCCCAATGTCCTGTAAAATAAAATTTTAAAAATTTCTCAGTAAAAATTCAAAATCCACCTGTTTATGTGGCGATTTCTAGTCCTGTGCGAATAGGGCTTAAGATGGCATGGATTTGTGAATGTAGTTTCCTAATGTCTGAAACATTGCAAAAACAAAACAGTCGTGATCAGTGACAAAGATTCTGATCAGCTCAACTAACATCTGCTGTCATAAATGATCCTTAACAGCACAGTGAAAATAAAGCAATTTTAAAAAAGAAAGATGGAGCTGGAGATGTGATGGCAAAAACAAATTAACTACTTTGTTTTCCCTACATTTTTTGGTTGAGTATTTGTCAATACACTTTGTCATACACAACAGAAATTCTTGTGGCAAACTGCAAAAACCAAGCCGACTGACAGGAAAATTTGCTACACATTACACATTAGTTACAAGTATAAACCATTACACTTAAAGGGTACATAAGGACTTTTTTTTATTTTACTGTTTTACATGTTCCCATGATTGCTACAACTGTTTGACCACTTTTTTAAACTTTTAAATTGCATTACCTGCCTCAGGATGGTTTCACATGTACCACATTGACTTCTCAGAACTACATTTCCCATCATCCTCCTGCTCACATATGTAACTGAGATGGATTTACCAGTCAGCAGGAAGCCGATAGGAAATGTAGTTCTGAGAGGCCCATGTGGGTACATGTGAAGCCATCTTGAGACAGGGAATGCAATAAAAAAAAATTTAAAAGTGGCAAAAATGTAAAAAAAAAAATTAAAACAATACACACACCTTACTGAAACAATTGTAGCAACATATGGGAACATGTAACAATAAGATAAAAAAAAAGTCCTTATATACCATTTAAGGTTACTTAAACATAAAAGAACAAGAACAATGCTTGTTTTTACTGTTTAGCAGACTGATAAAGTGAGAAAGATAAAGGTCCAGTTATCCTATTATTTATATATATGAAATGCTATTTTATTTATTTTTAACCTCAACAAGTTGTTCTGGTTGGTTATCCCCCCAGGCAGTACACTGTCACTATTTTATTAAAAACATTTATTACAAAAACCAACAAAAAAAAAGCCAATGTGAAAGGGGAATTGAGGGAGTCTGAAAAGTGCAAAAAAAATGAATGGGCGATTCCTGTGAAATTTAAAAAAGCATGCCCTATTAAATTTACACATGCTTTTTTAGTTCACAGTCATTTGTCCCAGCTTGGAAAGCACTCCACTGTTGTCATCTGTCCCATCAATTTTTTTTGGAGCTACTAACTTCTCTACTGAACATATCATTTGTTAGTTAAACACACATACACCAACTAACTATCTAACTAGACTTGGCTTGGGCCTCATACTGTACTTTATTAAAACGGTGCTGGAAAGCAACAATTAAATGTAGCAGATGTTTCGACCCACATTTTAAATTACTGGAACCCTAGACCTGTCACTGGTTAGTTGTCTACTTGCTTACCTTTTGTATGAACCACTATAGCCTTTCCCTCTTGGCTGGGGTCCATGCGTGTACCGACAGGTATTTCCATAAACACAATTGCCAGTCTTTTGCCAATTTCGACACTGTGTCTAAAAAAACAAATAGTAAAAAAACCCCAATTCAGCATATAGAAAATCTTTCTTTTTTCTTTTTTTTTTTCCTTTTGATTCTCACCGGTCATTGCATTCAACTTCACTTGAACAAGAGCAAAAATATTAAAACTACTTTGTTTTCACACAATACTCCTTTAAAAACGACAATTTTCAATTATATGCAGTAAAAGCCACCGAGCCTAAAAACAAATGCCTTTTCATTGTATATGTGCAATGGTAAAGAGTTTCAGGACACATGCAAGTAAGTGATGAGTTATAACCAAGGTGGGACAAAGAGTCTAATAAACCCTAACTTGCAACTACATTTTGGTTGAACTACTGGAGACCTTACTGTTGAACCCTGAAGTGTTTTTATATATAAAAAACAGTTACAGATCAGACATATTTTTCTGTTTGACAAAGTAATTGTGCATTATTGCCAGCTGGTTGACTAAAAAAGAAAGCTCTGGTTTTACGTCCTAAAAGTTTATTCATATATTATAATTTAAGTGAAACATACTGCTACTTTCACATTATGGAAAATATGTTTGGCAAAACCAAATTACATAATGCATATACAATACACATTACTGAGGACGCAGTTTCAAACAAATCCTTGAGTACATAGCACAAGAAAGAAACTTAATTTGTTTTGTATTTACAGTACTATTCACATACCCATTGATCAATTGTGAAATGCAAACTAACAGATGACAGTATAACTGTTGATTGCGGGATTAAATCAAACCATTTCATGAAACCATATCCTTATTGTTTATTGTTTATTTAAATAAAAATAAATCTTTATTCAATTTATAAAAGAGATGTTTTTATTCAAAATAAACAAATAAAGCTTAACGGTTCTGTGGTTCTGATTTTCTATGAAGTTATGAAAGGTATTTTTTTCACTTAGAGTCCGCAGCTAATAGTGCAGAGTATGCAAATACATTAAAAAGCAAAATCGAGATTATGTAGAAAAATAGATTGCACAGATATGAACAGCACAGGAGGCATGTCATTCATTTTATTCGAAGCAGTAAAACTTCACAACCAATCCTGCAAGACACAATGCCCACTATTAACTGATGGAACTCTGCCAAGCGTAACTTACACAACTGAATGGTACAGATCTTTTTGCCTTGTTTTGTTTTTGTTGTTGTTTCTGTCTCCAGTTAACATGCACGGTGCAAAAAAATAAATAAAAAAAAAAGAAAAACAAATGTTGGATTACTTTTGAATAGACCGAGCAAGCACGGTAAGAACTGCTTTTGGAACGATGTTTTGTAAATTGCAAAATATTACATTATAGTGCTTTGTTTTGCAATCGTTTTCTTTGTTTTACAGTTACAAAATGTTTACATATTCAATGTGCCCCTGGAACCAATTAAATCGGACGTGACAGGCTCTAATGTAATCTGTTGAAAACAAAATCATTTCTCAAGATAGTTTTATTAAACAGCATCATGTCTTGCATGCAGATCCCTGTAGCTCAGGAAATCCAGACTCATGCACCAGTTTATTGCTTTGTTGAAATTCCACAAATCTTTGTACTACAGCTGTGTTAACATTTTACAAGGTTTACAAACTGCAACGCAGTCCCTGTATGGAAAATATTCACTAAAATACAAAATAAAAATTTAAAGAATGAGTGACACATTCGTTGTCTCAAAAATGTGTTTATTTCTTATTTTTATTACGATGTCAAAACATATCTATCATGACAATGACCTTTATAGCCACCAGCTTCAGTGGTATTTTGTCCCACCTCGAGTATAACAATCAGTGTATGATCCATTTTGATGCATTCATAAAGGTAGTTAATTTCATTAAACAAATGCTTCCAGCAAAACATCTAGCAAATATAACGGGAACTGGGGTTAAACACTGTATACATAAACAAAGAAAATGTTTTTTAGACGATAGCCTCACAATATTTCATGATGTGTGCGTGGCGTTAAAAAGGGAGGGGGTGGGAATATAATTAATTGATAATAATCAAACTCGGATGATTTTGTGTAATTGAAAGAAAGCTGGTGTACTGGTTTAAAAATATACATATATATTTAAAAAAAAAAAAAAAATCACAAAACAGGAAAACATTTAGGCTGGTTTTACAGACCAAATTTAGCATTTTGGGTATGGAAATCCATGACTGATGCCAATAAGGGTAAATGAAACCCTGTCAGGGTGTTAAACGGTTCTGTGGTACATTCATTTTAGGAAAATATTAATACAAAATTGATCGATTTTGTTTTTGATTTTACAATAATTACTCACCTCGGCATTGCTTCCTGTACTTGGCCCAAGTCTCTCAAACACACTGGGTCTGCGGGAGGTACTGTCCGATATGGTCTTTGAATTTTCCACGGTTACCTTCCTCCTGATTTTGGACATTCTGGACACTTAGAACTTGAAACAAACAACAACGTTTTGTTGAAATACGATTTAATCAGACCAGTAGGACTCAATGTTTTGGTGTGGATAGAGACAGGTATTGATGTGGCTACACCTCAATCCTCATACTTCATAAAACAACACACAGTTCCCTATGCAACAGTTGCAGCCTGCATGGTTGCAAAGTGCAACATTAAAATACACCTGTCTTCACTTGCATCTTGTAACTCAAAGGTATGACAGTTCTAACCCCAAACATCTACTGTTTTGTTTCAGCCTTTTTATTTATTTATTTTTTTTTTAAACCAACCTTGCCCTGTGTTTTAATTCTACCTAATTTACAAACTACCATGACTATTTTGAAATTGTCTCACCCTGCATGACAAGTTGAGAAACTGCCCACACTTCATAAGGAAAAGGGTGGTAAATGAAACGGCAGCAACAAGGTATGTTTCTGGTGGTGGATATTGTGGAACGCCTTTTTCTGCAGTTAACATTCCTTGTAGAATGTATACAAATTGGACGCGGCTGATGGGTGTACTAAAGAAAGGAATTATGACGTAATGTAACAAGTCACCAACAAATTCAAATGACAGTAGGTCATGCAACTTACATGTTATATGTGTCCTACAGCCGGAAATAGTATCGTATAAGCATTGTGAGTGTACAGTCATAACGTATCCTCTACTTGCATTTTTATACCATTTCAAGTGGTAGTCAGAATAAATGACATGCCAAATATTTTCAACATTTATGCATTTGCATTACTATCTATCACACTGAAAACAAACAACATCCGGGAGATAAAATTAAATCCTGTCTTAACAATACCTGCTGCCGCGCGCTACAGCTTCTGAACTCATCTTGAAGCAGGGCCGAGAACTACTTTTAGGCCTGCTGTCCTTTGGGGTTCTCGATTGAACGCCAGACTACAAACGTGAGAAAATAAATAGTTACCCGTAAAATGTGTCCTGCTGTCGCTGAGTCTGAATTCATAAGGTTGGACGTTTCCTTTCCGTTTAAAAAGATAAAATATTGCTCATCTCCCTACACCGGGTCACTGATGTATGTGTTTAGCAACAGGGATGCGCGGGGTATTGTGGGAACTCACTGCTGGGTAGAAAACCAGCCGGTAAGGGAGGGGGGCAGTACTGAGCTCCACAAACTGGTCATCTTGTTAGCAAAATGTTCCACTGCTGTTCTCTTCGTCTGGATTTAGAGTCAAATACAAATATAACAGTAATTAAATATATAATAGTTTTCATTTTATTAAGTTTAATACTTTAATTTCAGTGTTTAAGTAAATGTTGTTAAATAGTCATGCACAGGGCAGTGACAATCTTAAAATAGTCTTTACTTACCACGTTAATACAAAATCAAATGAATCAAGTAAGTATGAAAATTAACTTGGTTTGGTTTGTTTGACAAAAAAAAGAGATATTTTATGAAAGGGCCGACATTATTTACTACTTGATTTAATGTGTTACTTATTTTCTATGAGCATCCAGAAACATCTGGATAATTTTGACATCATTTTTGACAACTTGAAAAGGGTAGGTACAGTACTCCATTCTGTTAGTTCCGTAACCTATTCAAGTAGTCACAGGCATAGACTTGCACATCCAGCAACTGCAAAATAGAAATCTCATTGCCAGTGGGGGTGTGTTGTGATGTCTTAAGTGGTACTGAAGTGTAAGGTGGTCAAGGGAGACAAGGTTACCTTTTACCTCCGAACAGTCCTTATGGAACATGCTCCATTTTGACTTCTTTAGCAATCCCTCCCTTTTTACATTTCTTTTGAACCTAAGTTCTGCCACATTTTGGAAAAACAGTCTTCAATGTGAAATTGAAAGTGCTGCTTTTCCTTGTAGTTCATTATTACTTGATTTGAATGCACTCCATGTGTTTTGACATAAGCTTGTTGCTGTATTCTAACAGATGCTATTAGAAAGTGAGCTACAAAATACCTTCATACTGGCAGGAGAAATCTGGAGGCAAGCAACTGACCCATGGACTAAGGAAATCAGCAATTAAACACATTTAACGTAAAACTAACCTCCCTCACTGATGAAGCATAACCCTTTCAGCAACAAATATAGCCCTATCTCTTTGAAAATGTTGTTTGGGCTCATACCTTCTGGGCGTGCTTGACAAGTAAGTTAATGATAGCTTTGATCAATTGACTACACCCTACTAAATTGATTTAGGGGGTTATCGCCTAGATTATCACATTTAGTGTACAGCTAAACATATATTCATTCAACTAAATTGAAGCTTGTGTACATGACACTTGACATCTCTATCACCCAAAGCACCACGAAAAGTCTCTGAACTTTACTGTATCAAATTGTGTGGTGGTTTTGTCCATACACTGTCTGTATAGCAGGTACTGGTTCAGCAAGTGACACAGGTAAGGATGGCCTATGAACATAGTAATCTATAGTACTGTACACTGAACCAGTGTGGTTCTGTAGTACTCTGATTGAAATTCAATATTTGAAATATATAATGAGAATCGTTGGATGTGTGTTTATGCCTTGTCAGGATTCACATCAATCTTGCTCTATGAATGCATTTTACAGTAGCATTTATAGGTATCCTAGCAACAGCAGTACCGCTTATCCAAACACATTTGTTATTGGAATGACTTATCCATGCTTTCACAGGTTAAAAGTTGTGTAGTACTTGAAAATATTCTTATCAGATTTTTTTTTTATCATGTTTTTGTCTCTGTGAGTAACATCAACATATGTGTGTGTGTGCTTATCGTATGAACACAGACTGAAGTCGTGAATTGAGTATACTGTTTGCTAACTTTCACACACCAGGTTTTTTTTTTTTTTTAACATTGTTTACTTTTAGCAAAAAGCTAGCTGTGCATTTATTTTACTTATGTGGACAACGGAACTGGCAAAAAAACATACACATTAATTGTTTACAACACTGTATGTCTTGTACAAGAGATGGTTGTTTGTGCATAAAATATTCATGAATAGAGTTACATGCACCTGATGCTTAAAGGTCTTTTTCCAATTTTCCCTTTTTTTATGCCAATGCTTTCCTACGGACCCATGTAGGCCCTTGACGGACTGAATGAAATAATATTAACTGAATTAAACTACTGAGAACATAAAGTGAATTAGGAGTTTCCTCCCGGTGTTAATAGGTGAAATATTGTTTCTCTCCCTTTAAGCGCCTGGTCCCTGTTGTATGTGTTTGGGGAGGTGCAGGGTATTGTGGGAATTTGCTGCTGGGGCAAAAATCAGCCAGTGGGGGCAGCACTTATTTATTTATTTATTTAAATAAATTTAGAGGGAAGCACTTATTTATTTCTTTATTTATTTTAATCAATTTAGAATTATTTAATTGTGAAATGTGGCTTTGCCTATGCCCTTGCTTCATAACATCCTCACAGGATCTGTTTCTTCTGGAGGTTAATTATGACATCCCATTTGTAAATAATGGTAACAAGTTATCACATATGTGATGCATTTTTTGGTATTCCACTGGTATTTGGTATTCCACGAGAAACATGGTATGTATAACCACAGGTGTTGCGCATACAGCATATATCAAATGTTGAAATAGTAATGATGACAAACAAACAAAAATAGGTAATGTATACACAAAAGACTGCATTTTTAATAATATGTTTATCAAGATGTATAGTTATGTATTTCTATGTTACAATTAAATAAGAGTATGGGTAGCACATAATCATGAGCAATACAGGTAGAGAATGACTTATTCAGTATTCTTAATGACATGGCGTGTGATTATTTTGATTGCAGTAAGCACCTCCAGGCAGGTTGGCTGGATCAGTTGTGGGGGAAGCAGAAATCCATATCTGCCTGTGTCCCGAAGCTCAATTGTAAAAGAATATTTGATCCCCAGGTCATAAGCCCAGTCATCAGAACCACCAGGGGCTAGGTCTAAAAAAACAAGAATTGAAAAATAAAATACAACTAAGCTACCACCTGGGGTCATGTACTAATGACCTTTGTGTGCAAGTGAATATGCTGATATTGCGAAAACATTCACTCGAAAGTTCCCAAGCAGCCACAAGAAACCCTCATCTTCCCAGGCTATTAGTGACTATCATGAAAAAATGGTTTTCCGAAAGGGATAAAAACATTTGAATGTTATAACACTATGTAACACAATTTTTGTTCCAGGGTAGCAAGTGTTATGTCCTAATTGCTTATGCCTCAAAAGTATAGAAAATGGCTATTATTCCCCACAAACTTTGCTTTTGTGACCAGGACAGTGATATTTTGAAATTTACCTATTTCCAATGAGAAAACGGTCTTTTCGTTCACATAAAGGCAGAAAAAAACAACACATGAATCCAAATTAACATGTACTTATACTGAAGTAATACAAAAATGACTACAAAAGATTTAGAAGTGAGTAGTTTTTCAGGATTTACGATTATACTGTAAATCACTTTCACGAATCAGCCCCCAAATGTAGTCTCCCATCATGTTCTCGTTATACTGTCCTTGGTAGCGGCGTTCAAAGTCCAGTATATCCTGGTGGAAGCGTTCGCCTTGCACCTCCGAGTACGCTCCCATGTTCTCCTTGAATTTATCAAGATGAGCATCAAGGATATGGACTTTGAGGGACATCCTACAGCCCATTGTGCTGTAGTTCTTCACCAGAGTCTCAACCAGCTCCACATAGTTTTCGGCCTTGTTATTGCCCAGGAAGCCCCGAACCACTGCGACAAAGCTGTTCCAAGCCGCTTTCCCCTTACTAGTGAACTTCTTGGGGAATTCATTGCACTCCAGGATCTTCTTTATCTGTGGTCCGACGAAGACACCGGCTTTGACCTTTGCCTCAGACGGCTTAGGGAAGAAGTCTTGAAGGTACTTGAAGGCTGCCGACTCCTTATCTAGAGCTCTGACAAATTGTTTCATAAGGCCCAATTTGATGTGCAGTGGTGGCATCAGCACCTTCCGGGGGTCCACCAGTGGCTCCCACTTGACGTTGTTCCTCCCCACAGAGAACTCGGTCTGCTGTGGCCAGTCCCGCCTGTGGTAGTGCGCCTTGGTGTCCCTGCTGTCCCAAAGGCAAAGATAGCAGGGAAACTTGGTAAAACCGCCTTGGAGACCCATCAGGAATGCCACCATTGCAGCCTCTTGATGCCATCTCAGAAAAATGCAGATATGTATCCACTTAGGCAGCTGGAACTAAACTGAACTGGTGGGCTTAAGGCCCCTGTATTTATACTACTATTTATATTACTGGAACGTTCTAGAAAGTTCTAGAAGTTACTCCAAGTTTATTCAGCAATCTGGGATGTTCTAGAAAATAGGTACATTTCAAAATATCACTGTCCTGGTCACAAAAGCAAAGTTTGTGGGGAATAATAGCCATTTTCTATACTTTTGAGGCATAAGCAATTAGGAAATAACACTTACTACCCAGGAACCAAAAAATAATTGTTACACGGTGTAATTATAAAGAACTTAGTTGTAGGGAAGCACAGTTCAGTTCTGAGTTCTCTGTCTCTATGCTTTATTCTTAGGATAACCATCAAACTTGCACATCCTGGGTCATTTCACTTGAGCAGTGTCAGTCAGTAGGTAATGCAGATGGTTGGTTAATTACTTTATTTGTGTTTTTCTTTCAGAACTGAACGTTTTAGACCTATTTAATGAAGTGAAAGGTAAAATGATGTATAAAATTAATTTTGTTAGTTTCCCGAGTTTCACTTAAACACTTTAGAAATACGCCCCAATACTGTAGAAGATCAGACAGGTAATACTCAACAGTAATCGATGCACTGAGAACACTTGATTATTCAAAAGCAAAAAGCAAATAACAAAAACATGTATGTGCATATTATCATATTTAGTAATGTGTAATATATGCATAGAGAAAACTATTACCAATATTAATTCTATTACTGAGAAGCACATAACATCTGCTTTTTTACGAGATTCTGCAATTTCTCAAGAGAAAATAAATCTGAACAGAGGAGCTTACATATTGTTGTAGCTCCAGGACCACTGGTGTATCTGGTTTTGTAATATCTCCGAATCTGCTGGGTTGCCTCATCTGCTAGTTGTTGCTGAAAGAAATACAAGCAAGCACATTGTGAGTACAGTAGATTTAGTAATAAACCTATGTGGTGAGTACAGTAAAACAAACAAAAAAAAAAAAGGTAGACTTTTATTTTAGTATAGCCTCAGAAAAAAAGGTATACTCTAAATTGATAAGTTGCAATTGCTATGGAGTTTTGAAAGCTGATTGCATCACAGTATTGATGCATTTATTACTGGAGAATGTCTAACTGCCTGAAACTATCCTAAGGAACTTCTTCTTGTGTAGAATCACTGTATAATGTTGTGTTTTAGTTGTCACATCCTGTTTAAAGCCCCTATATGGCCTAAATATTTAAGTTCTCAGAATCATTTGAAATCAGTACATCTGGCACATCAGAGTGTGACCACTATCTAGTAGCAGTTGGAAGAAATACTACATTTGACCTTTCATTCCAGATTCGTTATACCCACTGGGGATATGGTGCTGGAGGGAGACAGGTTAAAGATTGCACCCTGGTGTACCTGATGTGCTTAGAGGTTAGACATGCCTCTGGGTGCTTTTAAACAAGAGGAAGAATACATTAGTTAAGATCTCTTGATATTTCATTTACCAAGGTGGTCTTTCAGGAAATCTAATCTGGTTCAGCAGTAAACACAGCAGTCACAGGGTCTAACTCTACAGAATACTTACCAGTTCATCATGATTTGAGGCCTGATTGTAGGAATACGAATAGGGGAAGAGCAGCATTTGGCCATAGGAATGGATGGTGAAGTAGAGCTTCATGTTGTCCTTCTTCTCTCTGAGGAATTTGGCTACGGCAGACACTTCAGGTTCAGACTCAGGGTAGGGGCCGCAGTAGGTGTTGTCACAGGGGTTATGTGATGCTCCTTTAGCTACATAAAGAGTATAAAGAAACTGACTATGAGTAACTTTAGATTTGATATATTAAAACACATTACTAGTTGACCATGATAACTCTGCGCAGTAATTTTGCAGCTAACAATGCTTAGCTTCCCTTATCCGTAGTCAGTGCAACGCAAAGCCCCTTGTAAATAACTGTGATAAGGAACAGGCTTTATAAGAGAATGCCCATGCAGTTTTCCCATGCTTTTCCCATGGTTATACCATAGTTTACCCTGGTTTGCCAAGTTGATTAATATGCTTCACCATACCTCTCTATTCTTTTCAGCTTACCTATGCTTTACCATGCTTTTACTGTGCTTTATTACACTTTGCTTTACTATGGTAAACTTTCATAAGGGATCAGTTGTAAGCTTTCCCAGACTTACTGAAGCACTCATATCCTTGGTTACACATACTGTGCATATTTCCAAACATTTTCCATATATTTTATTTGGCATGTTTATTACTTTTCTGTGCCTTACCAAGCTTGCACATGCATAGAAAAAAACAAATAAAAAAACAACATAATGGATATGTCAGGACTGGGAAATGTCTGTTTGGTAGACACCTTTTATGTTGCTGTTGTTTCAGATGTAACTACTCCATCTGGTAAAATATTCCATAGTCTCGTTACTCTGTGCTTAAAAAAAGTATGCTCTGTTTTACCATGGTAAACTTTCATAGGGTTCTATTAATTAAGGAGATTTTAATACAGGGGTGGGGGGTGCTATATTAATGATCTTAACTACAGTAGATCTAAATACCACCTCAATTAACACTGTTGTTAATGGATCTTAAAAAGGCAGTATATACTACATGGTATCTGTCTCAAATTACAAGACATCTGCACCAAATCTAACCATCCTACCTATTGGCGAAATTATTTTAGTATTTTCTTTTTGCTTGTATTAATAAAAGAACCTACTGCACCAGCCAGCATCAAAGTTTCTGTTCAGGTCAGTCCCAACACAGCTGTTGCCTTCATATATGGACCGGTTCTTTCTCCACATTCGACGCTAGTGCAATCAAATATTATGAGCAATATTTTCACATAAGTCTTATACTGTATGTACAGTAGATACAAAAGAAAAAGAAAATATTTGACTCCTATACAGAAAGCAGGGGATTTTTCTCTCCAATTTAGAATGCTCAATTATGTTGCCTCATCGCAACAATCCCCACAAAAGCACATGAGAACATCAGCATAGAACTCAAGTGTGGCTCAGGATCGGTGGGTCCAATAACTTCTGTGGTAGGGGGCGGACTTACTCTGTTGTGACAGGAAAAACTGTGACTCAGAGTTAAAATGAAGACTGGAAAACACAACATATAAAATGCTAAATGATAATTGATACTAAAATGCTAAATGATAACACATTTGGGAGAATGTTGCACATAATTGCATACATCTTTTCTTTTTAATTTTTTTTTTATCAGCAGCCTCTTTGAGATTCAGTCCATGGACTTAGTGGCTAGAGTCAGCAACTCAGGGATTTAAAGAACTACATTTGGTTACCTTGCAGGTATAGTCCACTTTTCAACCCTAAACTCTATAATTGGAACTGAAATGAAATACTCACGGTTGTCCAAGTATACACATATCCATCAGCATTCATTACAGGGAGAATATAGATTTCCATGTTGTCAAGCATTTGAGTAATGTCTGGGTTTTTATTATAAGACTCAATAGCCTAAAATAAATAAATATAAACAATTAAATACACTGTGGTGATATTATTGTCTTAATAGTTTTACGTTGTGCTGCATTGTGCTTTTAACACTGTGGTATCCCACTATGAAACATTCTAAGGGTAATACATGCTCAAGTCTATTGTGTGTACTTACATTTTGAACAAACCATATACAAAAAGCAGGGGAGATCCACTCTCTGCTGTGGATTCCACAGTCTATCCACATTGCTCTTCTGGGAGAATTTCTCCTCCCTGTTAGCTGGAAATAAGAACAGTTATAATACGTGCATGTGCACTGCTAAGGTGCACACTTTGTTTCAGTGAAGGTTTGCAGAGATAGGAATACTGCGTTTTGATGTATCTGCTCATTAGGCAGCCCTCTGAGGGGAGTTTGTATGAATTAGCAATTCTTCTGTCACCATACCTGCAATTGCTAATATCTCAGAATTTATTTCAGCTGCCAGCAATCAAATGTTCAATGTTATGGCCTGTGGCAAAATCTAATTGCACCCTTCACTTATTGGAGTCATGTAACTTTTTGTTTATCGGCAATTGTATCCTGTGATTCTCTCTGTCGTTATTTACAAAGCTACCGCTACCACAGTGTCAGTATCTTAGAAAGGTGGTGACTTCATATTTGCAGGATTATATAAACGCAAATCAATGTGTTGGTGACCACCTTTGCCATATTGAGGTAGGAACAGCTCCCACTTCTAAGATGAATCAACATCTGTTATCATAACTTGCATGCAAATTATTGTTCCCATCTGGCTTATACAGTATTTTTACCTTTAAAACATAAAGAGGGCGTTTTTCAAATGAGGAGCCGATCAATATGATCTCTAGCATGTCTGGATGCTCATGAGATATTTTATTTATCCAAGCATATATCTGTAAAAAAATAAAAAGTACATTTACCAACAGCTTCTGATCTATTTTTGTACCAATTATTATCATTAGCAACATGGTCACCCCTAAACGTTGTGTTTTTTGTTGAATCTGAGATTTGGGGATTTTTCAGACATCACACTGCAGTTTTAGAAATATTAAACTTCCTTATTGCTGCTAACCTTGAATAAAGCACTCCTTAAGCCAGACGTGCGGCAAGCAAAGTGATCAGGACAATCCCATTTCCTTCAGCAACTGCAATTTCGACCAAGCGAGAAAGTAAAAACATTCCCTTTCCAGATTTGCAACATAGATAAAATAAAGACTGGCATAATGTCCCTGTCACAGTGTGGTAGAAAGTGAGTGTTAAAAAAAAAAAAAAAAAAAAAACAGTGCTTACTTCTTCCAATGGATGATACTGTTCATAAAAGGATCCTGTGAAAGTTCGAGGGCCGTTGGATTCTTTTTTTGTTTGCATTTCTATCAGTTCTTGAACATTTTCCACCATTACTCTGAAATAACAGCAGAAGTGTGCATAATTACTGCACTAAACAACAGTTTACAAGATCGCCAGCACACCGTCTGAAGAAGCGTTGCAGGTTCTTGACATCTTTACTACTTTGAACAAGCTGTTACTAAGGATTCAGCCAATCAGTTACATAAATGCCAACTAATATTGCAAATAGGAGTGTGAAGACTTCACCCTTCCAGGGGCAAACAAAGAGAGCCATTGATATATACAGTAACAGTGTGCATAGAAATACCTTTCAGAAATACTAGTGGAAGGGGCCTTGAAGCGTGCAAGGTTTTTGGTTACTGTGAATGAACAGGGAAGGCGGCTATAAACTGAATAAGCTCTGAGTCACTTCAGGGTCAGCCAAATACTTTTTGCACCTTCTAAAGCATTGAACAGGAAGGCCACAGTAAGTTAGCCCCAGTGAAAGTACTGAATAAGAATCCTTGGAAATGACTTTGAAAAATGGGCATCCCTAGATTAAAGTGAAATGTAGAATCGCTGGAGGAGGTGTGGTAGCATTGTCTCAGCATTTAAACATTTAACCCAGTGCTGCTTTCACTATCTGAATTGCTCTTGCTGTTACAAAGCTTCAAATGAGGTTCATTTAAGAGCTCCTACGTTCACCATAGCTATGTCTTGATAGTTTTGTAACATTCCATTTTTTTCCCCTGTTTTTATAATACTTAGCACTGAGGTAAATGTTCTGTGATGGGTAAAGCAACCTAAACACACACACAGGCTCAACAAGTCCAAAGGTAACAAGTCCAAAGGCCAATTTTGTAGCACAATCAGGAGTATAGTTCAATAGTCCAAAATAGTTTGTCTCTAGTTTAAATTTGCTTTTGTCTTTACACGTGCTTCATACTTGAGCCCTTTGGCCTGTATCCAGAGAAATCACTCACACTTAAGCTGAGGGTACACAAAGCCACTTTTGCCTCTTTTCCACTTTACAACCAAACGCGCCAATAATGAGGACTAACCCATAATAAGTCATTACAAATGTGGATGGAAATTCACAATTTAAAGTGTAAAGACAAACTTGGACATTTCCGTGTACATTGTCATTACTAGCCTTTGATAAAAAAATAAATAAATAAATAAATAAATAATAAAATTAAGTTAAGTTCTACATTTGTTGTTTATATTTAATAGGCCTTCAAATTACACTGACATTTCAATTTAAATTGAATACATCAAACTTACATGCTTTATTATTATTTAAATACACAGTAACTTATTGTGAAGAACATTATTAAAGTTTATACAATAATTTAATGAAAAAATGAAAAAATCTCTTTGTTCCTCAACCATACTAAATTAGACAAAAAGGAAAAGGTGCCACATTGCTCTAGTAGTATATTTAAACTACAGTTTACATTCGCTATTTACCTAAGAAAATGAATAATTGCTTAATATAGTGTATAAACAATATATTAAGGTACATTATATCATTACATAATGCAGTTGTCAATTTTATAAAGGATAGTTCTATGACTTGGAGCAAACCTTACTGAACCAAATGCTTCAAAGGTTTCAGAATGAGGTTCAAAAGGCTTCACTTTTCACTGCACTAGTTTTTGGATGTCATTTCAGAGAATAATGACGCTGTCTTCATTTTAAAATGTGCTGTATAAACATAGGACAAGCAAGCTCACTAAGTTAGTCTTATACTTCACAGTACTAAGTTAGTCCTATTGAACAGGATCATCTCACATCCGATTTAGTACGCTGCAATCAGGATCTTGTTTAGTCCGATTTAGCGGATTATCCACCTGTGGTGATTATCTCGTACACTGCAACCGGGATTAACAAGTGTACTAACTTTAGTCTAAACAAGTGGATTAAACCTGCTTAATCCTCTAGTTAGATGCATCAACTGGACTAACTTTGTACGCTGCAATCGACCATTAAGCTCTATCTGCCCACAGACAAACTATAGCCTGCACTTCCTCAGCATCCGAGGGTGTACATCGTCTGTCTGTCTTCCATGAAAAATTTCTTAATTGTCTAGCTCCACGGCTCCATGGAAGCAGCCTAGTTTCAAGTTGAGTGAAAATAAAGGGAGGTGTCAGCTGCACTCAAGGTCAAGGTGATTCTTGTCCCTCACTTGAGGTAGATTGGGGTCTGGAATTGAGGGTTTTCTTTGCACTCCTAGACCCACTCACACTTACCAAGTGAGTGAAGTCTCTGAATATAGGCCTAGCAACACGATTTGGGTTGAAGGACAACACAGTTTATGTTAATAAGTAATATAAAGAGACTCAAACAAATATTGAACCTGATGAAAATATAGACAATGACTTCAGACAGGGCATACGTTTCGTATTCCAATATCACCTTCAGTAAAACAGGCCCCTCTCTATCCATCTGTCCCAGAAGTAGTTGAAGAATAGAGAGCATATAAACAAGAATTGAAACAATAATTTTAAGATACATACTTGTACTTAATGCCATTTTTATGTAACAGATCCTTTACAAAATCCAAGTCTGATATGTTCATGTACAGGTGGACATCGCTGTTAATTTTAATATTGTGAACTGAATCTGGATGGCACAGTTCAATCTGAAATGAAACAAACCAGAAAAAAAAAAATGCCCATCATCACTGTATTACATTTACTGTATTGTACCACAGATTATAGCTAGAGAAAAATAACATTTACAGGAACCAAGGTAAAAAGGAAAATGCATATCCAAAAAGAGGATAACAGAGGTGCAGTGTTAAAAAAAGGTACAGGCAGTTATAAAAGGCTTCTCAGTCCAAGGCAAACAAACCAAGGGGTCATTGACAAAGACACACACGTATCCCAAAGCAGGCGCATTGTAGGCTTACCTCATCGTTGCTGGTTAGATTCTTGATAATTTCAACCCCCTCATCTGTTTCTGGAGTAATTGAGAAAACCTGATCGCTGTGTGAGGTGGAGGGAAAAAAAAATACTAGCATTGGTATGCTTACTTAGAAAATCAGAAATATCACCAGAAATTGTGAAATGTGAAGCCTGCCTGCAGAAGTTCATGACTCTATTATAGATACTGCATGGCCATATAAGCAGTGGTGTAGGGTAAATTAAAAAGTTGTTTGGTGGAGTTGAACAGATGGATTTAACAGATAAATATGAACAGATACATTGTTACTGGCCCTCAGCCAACAAGAGCCCCCCCCCCCCCCCCCCCCCCCCCCCCCCATACAGTTATTTCCCCTCTCAGGTGCTGTTCATGTGTGAGCAGTCACAGACATGGCAGTGCCACTTCGCAGGCTAGGGTGAAGGCTATGAAGGCTACTAGCACCGCCCTACAGGCCTAGTGTGCCTTACAACAGAACATTGACAGAACATAAACAACCAATCACAGAACACACACACACACACACACACACACACACACACACACACACACAGTCCAGTGGCCATGCCCCCTGCTCTCAACACAGTTCTGATTGAGCGCTCTTAGATGTCAGTCTCGCACACAGCAACACAACACACACGTTCACCATTAAAATATCTTTTCTTTAACGCAGGATTTGCATATCACAGCAGAATATAAATAAGTAAACTGTCTCCCTTATACGAGAAGAGGGTAAACGCTATATTGTCCAAATTAACAGTGGGTAAATGTCGTTTACCTATGTATACCCTCAACTACACCACTGCATATAAGTTTATATAAGTTATGGGAAAAGCTGGTAAAAAGCAAAACACATAGAGTTATATCCTGAGAGTGAGAAATAATGAAGAGTCAGTGAAAATGTGACCTTGACTCGCAAATAAAAAAAAAACAGTAAAATGCAAATGAAAGAAATATAAGGAAGTTCAGATTCCTTTCTCCTTTGTTTAACATCAGGACAGACATTAAGCAAAGCTGAAACCAATTAATTCCTTATTAACTTCCCATCATACCATACATACTGTTTATTCAGGGCAGGCAAAAACCACCTGACCTTACATTACTGACATTTTAGAGCGGGCCAAATCAATGATCACTTTTAAATCTTGGTTTAAATAATCATACCTTTAAACCCCACTGCGGTAAAACCAAAACTAGCTGGATACACAAGCCCACATTTTAAACGTGCTGATCATGTCCTAAAACCCTATGCTGGATGAACTGTTTACAGCAGACAAACTTCATACACAACCTTTTCAGTTGTAAAAAAAAATAAAAAATAGCACAAATACAGATTAACACATGGTTAAGATAATGGTTGCCTACCTTATTGGTACGAATGTGCCATCTTCAATATAAATTGAAGCTAAAAGAGCGACGAGGAGAGGAAGCTTCATATTCATTCAGAACTCAACAGCAGAACGAAATGTATCCAGTTACCAACCTCAGTGAGCTCTATTGATTCTGATAGAGGGTTGTTTGTTCACTGGTTAAAATTTAGTGCACACTCACTAGAAATGTCAAACCTGTCAGCTCAGGGCTGCCCTGGGTGTAGTGATATGTGTGTTCTCGTATAAAGTTAAGAATTATTTCCCACCATAGTTTTGCGACAGACATTTGGCCAGATTCATGTAGCTTTTTCAAATGTAACAGAAAAAAGGTTGAATGTAGGAACTTCTACGTGAAACTTTATTTGAAACTTTGTAATATATACAGTTTGTTTTTCTTTTTTAAAAAATATGCAGACTTTTCACTGGAATTTTTTTGTTTGTTTTATCGCAGTTTATAAGGTTCTTAAATTAGGCCAATTTTAGTACTACAAATATTTGCCCTAAAAATATAGTTGGTTGTCCATTTCTTCTTAACAGCAGAAGTATCCAGTGAAGAACGGCCCTCCTCCTGGTGATGTAACAATATAAAAACCACCCCCTTGTGATGTCACAAAGCAAGACAAGCCACCCTCAAATCTAGAAATCCATGAATGCTGACATTTGAAAGCCAGCAAGACAATATAGCACTCTACTACCCCCTACAAGGCAGTTGGTTTGTGAACTTTTTTCAAATAATTTTCTGGGTTTCTTTTTTTTATTATTATTCTCATTACTTTTCACATATTTCACGTAAATCTTGCTATAATAATACAGATTGCGCAGTTGTGGAGTTAAGAATTGTTACACTCGAATAGGAGCAGAATATAGAGAGTAAGAACACTTAATTCAAAATTCGTCTTAACACTGGATTTGAGAAGACTGTAGACTTTCAGGGAACATGTGTGATGGCATGTGTTGTAATACACTAGTTTATATAGTTCATTAGTAGGTCTGCTTTGTTTAGGAACACTTCACAGTTATCACAGTTAATATTTACATTATTTTAACTTTGGTATATTTTAGATATTTACATAACAAATATGTCAAAAACTATTTGAGACCAGATTTAGCATATTTATTTGTCCTGGATAATTGTTACACATTTGTGAAATATGTAAAAAAAAAAAAAAAAAAAAAAAAAAAACTGTTACACCTTTAAAAATAATGAAGCAATGATAGAATATTTACCTTAAGTACAGAATTACATAAATGTAAAGTATATTACTCATACCCCTTTTAAAAGTATACCACTTCACATTTGTTCAGTAATTTAGCAGTTTTCCCATGATTATAATAGTATATTTACAATAGTTTAGCATGGTCTGCCATTATTTTTGTATGCATTACCATATCTGTGCTTTACAATGCTTATGTGTTTGTACTGTGCTTTATCTCACTGTGTTATGTTTTTACTAAGGCAATAGGGGATAAAAATTGGGAATTACCCACCATAACTAGGTCGCTTACCAAGTTTTAAAAATAATTAAAAAGAAAAAATAAACAATACTCACACATTACTCCTTTTTTATAATACGTAAATATTGTACATGGCAATAACAGGTTTAATTGAATTACAAATGAAGGGTCTATGTGACAATGGTTTGAGCATAGGTTAATTACATTTATCAAACCCAGTCAATAGAACAATGAGTCAGAACGATAAGCAGTATAAGTGCCACCATACACATACACAAACACTTACACAAGTAGCAATCATAAAGCAAAGTAAAAACAAAGTACATTTCCAATAAAAGCTATGATAAATCAATCTGTCAATACTCTCCATGTGTCAATGCTAGCTCATGCATGTGGTTAAGGTAAGTATAAGCTAAAAAGAAACATATATAAGAAACTTCATTTTGAGGTGGTTTCACAAACCCTGACTAAAATTACTCTAAGATTACCTTACATAAGCTAACATTAAGTAATCTAAAACCTATACATTCTAAAGTCTATAAATTGCAGAAATTACTTGTGTCTGTGAAGTGTTACAATTCCATAGTATGTTGAAACAGCAACCTCTGGGATTAATGTTTTAACAGCACATTGTCAGGGTTCAGCAGGTCTGTCCCCACTGTTCTCTTGCTCAAAGACAGTGGTGGGCCTCATGTAGATATACATAGGGGGTAAAGTGGGCTTTCTGGGTCGATTCTTGAAGCACCCATCACAAAACCAGGACAGTATGGGTTTCACGCAGCTGTGGGAGTATGCCACACATAGAGTGACTGGTAGGGTCGCGTCTATCACACTGACAAGATGGCAATCAGTGATCATTTGGCACTTTACTAACTCTCTGAGGAAAGTTACAGCCTGGAATGGCAGCCAGCAAATCAGAAAAGCCAACACCAGGACTGAAACTGTCTCCAGCATTCTGCCTTGCTTACTTGGCTCAGGCTTGAGGGTGTGATTCAGAGCTCTGTAGATGAGAAGGTAGATAACTCCCAGAAGCAGAAAAGGGATAACGAACCCCACCATGTTCTCACTGCCAATGCACTGTATCTTGAGTGATGCCCCTGGATAAGCGATAGAAAGGTATCGATCAATGCTCAAGCATGTAATGAAGAAGACTCTTGAATACATATAGAGTGATGAGGCAAATGAGCAAAGCTTACACATAACTGACCCAGAGGGCCACCTATTCTGGAGGGTGCTAAGAGTCCAAAATGGAAGAGTGGAAATGAATAATAGTTGACTCTAGTTAAGTTGACAATGTGCATATCCACTGAAGACCTGCATCGTAGGAGACACATCATCCCAACTTCAGTGCTGTTTCCAATCAGTCCAACTATGATAATAGTTATGTATGAAATAAGCATCAGCACGGAAATGAAGTTGTTTCTGCCTAATGGGCAATGTGTTTTACTCCATTGCCCTTCTCCGGCAACTGAGGAGTTAGCAGGGTATTCATCTGTGGAATTGCTGTAGAATGTGCAATTCATATTTATTTATATGATGTTTATCACTTATTATAAATACAAAATGCCACTGATTTTAGTACAAAAGTTTATTCAAAAGTCAGTAACAGGATCCTTATACACAATAAGAAAGAAATAAATGACAAAGGATATGACAACAATGTGTAAGTGGTTTCTTGCAATTTTAATAGAGGACACACTCATTCTTTAATTAAGACCTGGACTGAATCTAAATTATAACAGCATCCTTCAGAAGTATAGTTATGGCGCCATCATGAACTTTTAATTCAGGTCTTAGTATCATTTAAAATGACAGTGCTCCTTTCTTTGTTTTGGATCCTACTTTGAGATCTATTATTTTTGTAAATCATAAATCTTCTGCTCTAATTACAAGTAGCAATACTTAAAATATCTGTTGCTAAATTAACTTAATCAAGGCAGCACATCTACCAGATCTAGTAGAGAACATATAGATTTAACTGAAGCAACCATGCATCATTTTGAGAATTTGGAAAATAAGTTTACTGCAGCACTTTTGAAGCTGACATTTATTACTGCCTTATGGCGTTTTTAGTGCGTAAATATACATGTTATTGTGACCCTTTTATTACAAAACAGTTCATTTGTTTAAAAAAAATAAAATAATAATACCAGTAGTAATTATCAGTGACAGGCTTTCAAAGTAAAATTCCAACGTGACTAATTTGCATTTCCCATCAGCAGCCAATGATTTTGTTTTTTTTATCTGAACTGTTTCACAAGAAAGGTTACATAAAATGTGTCTGCTGCAAAGAGTGCAATTCATTGGCACGTATTTGTTAATTTTCCTGGTAGAGGCACTACATCTATTGGTTAAGTCCAGTGTGAGAGAGTGAGGGAAAGCATCTGGGAAGAGAGATTGTATTGTCTCTTCACACTTTCTTCATGCCTCTGCCCATCAGGCAGGCAAACACCGTCATGACCATTTTGGGCTTCACTTCAACCAGATCTTCTGGGAGGGCATATACTCTGGCTCCGATCTTCCTCGCCATGGAGATGGCGTATCTAAAATGAAAAATAATGGAATGAATTATGACACAATGTCAGTGTCTACTTAATAAGCTTATCATCATCATCATCATTTTTTTTCTGCAAAATTTAAAGAGTGGCTTATCAAAAAAAAAATGGATAACCCACAGACATGTCAGGAGAAAACCATGAAAACTGTATTTGATTGGTTATAGCAAGTTATATCTAAAGCATATTAAACTGGGTTATCAAGACACCCTTCACCTCCTGGACCTAGGGTTTGATTTTCAAAACTTCTGTTGGGCAGATAATAAAGCTCTGGAATTAAAAAAGCCTATCCATTTTATTTTTGAACATTGCAGATTTATACTACTGACATTGAAGGTACAAGTGAATATACAGTATGTACCCAAAATCCACTTAAAGTTTTAAAAATAGAGGTCCTTGGTACATTCAGAGGTCTTTCAAATTGTAGGAAACTGAACAATACAAAGGGTGCTGAAGACAAATGGATTTTAAAAACCATTGTTACCTCACTGCAATTGGCTGTGTAAATTAATTAAAAGAGGAATGAAGACAACTGGATATTTGTTTTAGAATATAGTACATATGGCTTTAGTATAGCCTTCAAGGCTTTAATCACTAGCAACAATGTCACCTGCCCTCAATTTGTTGTGCTTGACATGCTTATATTGTATGCACACGATAAAGCAGTGTTGTACTTGTAAATCTGCATGTCCCTAATTACAGTGAGTAAAAAGCAAAGAACCATCAGATTTTCATCACAATGAAGCCATGTTAAGAACAGGATATCTGAAATAAACACATACTTGGCATTGTTGAGCTTCTCTTCCTCTGACAGATCCTCCATCTTCAGGAGGTCATATCTTATTGACCCGGGCTGGATTGCATCAATTAGATTCAGTACTGGCATGCTGGTGCTGATTTGACCATCCTACATAACAAAGGCATTATCAGCACTTATTTCATACTGACCCTGGTAGGTTTAAGATGGGAAAGGGTTCATGAAGCAAAAACAAGATGATCAAAACTATGGATGCTTCTGGTGGACTTAAGAAATACGTTCGTAATACATACTGCATAGAACAAATGTGGTATTTTCTCACATTCACAATGGAAGACTGTGACATACCTTGAAGCCTGAGATGGTGTCTTTCCCAGCCTCTGACAGTGTTTGGTTAACCCAACTGACAATGGTGTCATCGTTGACCTTCTCACCACCACCAATATCTTCAAGGATATTCAGGGTGTATCTACAAACAATATGGAATGATGTGGTAAACATGCGCTTTCTATAAATATCAATATACATACTTCTTATTAAAATTACTGCTCTTGTATAGAATTACATATCTTGGTGGTCTTTTTATTACAACTTTTATTTGCATTTAATGACAGTTTGTAAATTAACGCTGTACATCACAGCTGTGCAACTGATGGCTCTTGACCAATATGCAGTATAATCTCACCGAGGTTCACAATGTGGCTCTTTTGATTACGAGGTTTCGTATCTCATTTAAGGCTGCTAATAGGTTTGAAAAGAGTACAAAGACAGATGGTTGTCTTTAATAGAAGCTACTTTGTTGCAAAATGCAACAAAACTAACAAGTTTTTCGCTTAAGTACTGAAATAACGTGCCAGTCTAATCTGAAAAATAGTAAAAATAGCAAAAAAATAAAATAAAAGAAGGGATGGACAGCATTGCTAAACATTATAAAATACTTTATAATAAAGGGCAGAACTAATTACTGTTTACAATGTAGTTACACTGTAGTAACAGTTTTCAACATATGTAATAACAATTAAATCCAATGACAGGAAGAGTGACAACATTATATAACTATTTATATTAGAAATAGTTCTTCTAAGTTATATTTGGTAGACAAATACCCTTTATTACAATATAAGTAATTCTGAAGTAAGTTCTTGTTAGCCATATAATTGAATCTGTTACCTGTTTTTGTATAAAGAAGTTTAGGTCTTTTTTTTCTTTTACTCATAACATTTTTGCCAATTTAGCTTCGAACATAAATATACTGAGCTGTCACAATCTCACAGGATAGCTTTGTGATGGCTGACTGCTCAAAAGCAGTTCAGAGAATTCCAATGAAAAAATCTCAGTTTGACGTTTTCTTTTCTTTTTTATTCAATAAAAGATTCCCATCAGGCCACAAGGTGAAGTTACCTTCTCATCAGCTGCCACATCAAGGCCAGGGTTAGTTTGTGATTTCCTTCATTCAGGTCCTGCCCGGCAATACCCACTAGGGAAAAGTTGGCTTTGTTCTTCCCCAATTCAACCGCATAGTTGCAGTTTTCCAGCTTTGCAACAATATAAGAATAATCATTATTGTAAATACTATTTAAAAAAAAAAAAAAAACTAGTACCACTGTTGTATAGAAATCTGATCATTTTACTTTTACATCACCATTCTCCCTTGCTCATGGCATTGCACTTGCCTTATATAATGGGGGGTGATTTGGCTGGGGTGGCAACTTACTTTCTTCATGTTGCCTCCTAGTTTGGGGTAAGGTGGTTTGTTCACTCTGCTCCATTCGACTGGAACCTTGATCTTCTCATACAACTGGAAGATTACCAGAGCATCAGCCAGATCCCTGCAAGAGGTAAATTAATATCTTACAGCCAGATAACTTTTTCAGGATGTGGTTTTACATAAAATAATTGTGACTTTGTTACAACACCTCTACTGGCCACAATGCATTCTCTAATGTATTTGAATGCAATTAGAAACTTCAAAGTCGTATTCAGCTGTTTCATAATAACAGGACAAAGACAAGTACAGTGCTCCCTGACTTCTTGAAATGATGAAAACAATTAATCAGTGAAGGGCACTGTGACAGGGCTAGAAGGCCAGCACATGAAAAAGGGGCAGGGCATAGCCCTGCTGTAAAATGTATTTGTTTTGTATTTCGATTTAAAAATGTATTGTGTATTTCTTTTAGAACGGGGTACCCCTCCATTCTTGTGCAGGTGTATTATTTTGTATTTGTTTATTATTATTGTTATGATTTAGGTATGTATATGTGTGATGGCGTAGCCGTGCGTTTTTGTTTTGTTGTTATTTAAATGTGTTCTGGCAGAGGCAGGGTCGGCAGCTCGTCCTCTGCCAGGAATAATAAAAAATAAAACTTGTGCAGATTGTGGCTGAGGGGTAATGAGATAATTAATAGTTAACCCCTCAACCATAGTAAATTAAAGCCTGCAACTCTCTACACTCAGGGTGGGTGTTCGAGAGTAGGAACGAGAGTGAACGAGAGGAGAAATAAACGGAGATTAAAAAAAAAAACATCAGTGAAAGCAATCTGCCCAGCCTTACTTGTGTTTTGTGTTCATGATTTGTTTTGTTTAAACTTTAGTTTTGTTCTGTGAGAAAGTGTTTTGTTTTTGTTAAACCTTTTATTTTATTTTTGTTGTTTAAATAAATGGCGCCGCAGCCTCTTTTCCCTGCAGTAATGCCTGTGTCTGGTTCCTGCTTTCTGGCCTGACGTTACCACACAGCCATCCCTGTCACAGGCACTTGAACAGTAGATTCTGGATTTGTTTTCTTTTTTTCTTGCAAGTGTGTAACCAGATTTAAAAATGTCAACAGCAAATGGCTGTACCCCATTTACAAAGCCAGAGGTTCATGAAAAGTGTTCTAAACTGTTGTTAAAGAAGTCAGCAAAATTCTAGGACAATAGATGAATATCGAACTGTATATTATTTATAAAAAAACAATAAAAAAAAACATTTAGAGTGCATGCAGTGGAAATCAAATCATGGTAATCAACTTTTTCATGTCATTGATGACTCTGATGTTGTATTTGCACCCATTGCTGGGGTGAATGGCACTGACATGCTTGTTCTGATAATATTAACTGCCTTTTTGCTTGTTCAGATAAAAGAAAAGGTTGCTAATACTGAGCTGGACCAAAACCTAGTAACCCATCCTTTTCTGTGCAAGTGAATACTATCCTACAGTTCTGCTTGTGAGATAAATAAATCAATATAAAACGCAGCAAGAGCAAACATGACAAACAAACGTTTCAGAATTCTCAGTCCTCTAACTGGGCCCGACTGGTCTACAATGACTATTATCATTTACTAGATTTTTTTGGGCAAAACCAGCAGGTTTCACAGACCCCAATTAACACTAATCCTGAAGTAATGTTATTTTAAGTAAGGCAGTCCAAGTGCTAGTGCTAATACAGAAATTCAATAACTTCAACAAAATGTCTAAACTCCCAAGATTCAAGAGACATTTAACAGTCTGGCTAAACATGTCTGTCTCCTTACCCATAAAGATGATTGACTCGTGGATTGACGCCCAGTGAATTCACCCAGTTCCTAAAAGTCCTTTCTTCTCTTGTTTCACCTAGGCAATTGAGGAAAGGTTACCCTTTTCCAAGCATTGAATAGTTACAAAAGCAAAGAAACAACATTTCCAGTTTTCTGGGTGGTTTGCCTTTTGATCAGAGATGTCTCCTCACCTTCAATAGAACTCCAGTCGATGTCCTGGTTTTCTGGTTTCTGTAGAGCTGGGTATTTGTTGAACAGGTTGGCAACAAAAGCCAAGTTCAGCTTGGGATTTCCACGCACAACATCAGTGGCCGTGACAAACTGCCGACATCCCAGTCGATCAGCCTGTACCAGCATGCACTCGGCTCTCTTGACATCATCCTGTTCCTAAAGGGGTTCAATCAAGTTTTTGGATTGAATTGAGCACCGGTGCCATTTCCTCACTGACCTCCCTGCTGCCTTGGTTACCATCTTGGGTTAGGATGTGGTAAGAGTGCAGGAGAAAATAACACAAAACATCTCTTCTTTGAAATAACAGACATCGGGTTAAAATTTCAAAGCTTGTTATTCTAAATTGTCATACAAGTTAGCCATTTTATTTACGTTTTTTCATGTAGTCTTAAAAGATCCAAAAAACAACCAACAAACTTGTATGGCTGGGGGATGATCATTTAAAGACCAAAACACGAACCGTAAGGACTTACTCTTAAACCAGTCATGTCAACTTCAATGGCAGGTATCCCATCTTCCTCTCCCTTGGGTGCAATCTGGCTGAGCAGCTGATAGTAGGCTTTGGAGTCCTTCAGCAATTAAACAAAGGAAATCAGTAACTAATAGCAAAGAACGCCAAAACTTAAATACTTTTAACTGATACAACAAATAATCTTATAAATACTATACAACATAAAGTTATGTCAAACTTGTACATCTGAAGAAAGATACCTTTGCAAGGTTGCAGAAGTCATTCAGTTAAGTTAAGAGGCAGAAGACAGCGAAAAATCCAAAGAACAACAGATACAATACAAAATAAACAAGGATGAAAGGGTTAAGCCAGAGAGAGAGAGAGAGAGAGAGAGAGAGAGAGAGAGAGAGAGAGAGAGAGAGAGAGAAGCCAGGGTGGACTACAGCATCAGACATGATAAAGCCGCTACAAAAAAAACAGAACGTATATTAGCATATATTAACTCATACAGAAATGATAAGTTTTAGATTTGAACATGTTTTTGGCCCTAAGGTAGGTTCAGATACTACACACATCTGGATTCATAACATCAACAGATGCTGACAATTTGTCAACGTTTTATTGCATTAGGAGGTTGTGTGGTCTGGTGGTTAAAGAAATGGGCTTGTAACTAAAAGATCCCGGGTTCAAATCCCAGTTCACCCACTGATTCATTCTGTGACCCTGAGCAAGTCACTTAACCTCTTTGTGCTCCATCTTTTGGGTGAGACATTGTAAGTGACGATGCGTGGTTCACACCCCCTAATATCGTATCTTGTAAAGCGCTTTATGATGGTTGTCCATTATGAAAGGCCCTAACTAAAGATTATTATTAATATCAACTAGAGTTTTAGGATTGAGACATATTTAAAAAAAAAACTATATGAACATAACTTAGATTTTTTATTTATCATCGTGTATTATTTCTTAGCAGACGCTCTTATCTAGGTAATCAAAGAAACTACAAAATGATATTGTAAAAGTCTACCAGAAGCCCCAACAGTACAGTATTTCAAGTTAGATTTTGATTTTTCAATTTGTACGTTTTTCATTATGTATACGGAAAACTACAAAGCAGTATGTAATGCAAGATTTTAACTTAACCTTATTCAGCAGGTTTCATTTGACTTTATGAAGCTAAATTAGTTAATTCTATAGGATACTGGCCACAGCTTTCTAAGCCAATTATTATTTTGCAAGGTGTGGTATTATTGATGTTTTCTAACTCAATGGAGCACAATATTGCAGTAGAGATTCATGGAGCGTGGTCCAGGACTTATAAATGATGGCTTGGGACATTCCATTATTATGTGGGGATTATTTAGGATTCAAAGTAGTTAGAAGTTAAAGGATGTGCAGCTTATTACTTCAACAGACACAAGTTTGCACAATCAGTCATTAAAGGAGCATAAACCAATTCAGGATAATCCTTGGAGTAGAATAGCAAATACTTATAGAAACCAGAAAAATGCAGACTTACATGAGAATCAGCAGAAGGTGACTAAGATGAGATAAAGCAACAGCATGACAGCAAGATGTGTTAGATTGTAAAAAAAAAGTGTAAACTGAAAATCTTTCTGCAAAGTAACAGCAAGCATTTTAGAGACTTGGTAATCATTTTGTCTTGTATCAATGTGAATTGCAGTATTTGTAGGCAGGTCATTCAAAATGCTCCAACAGAATTCTTAGGTAAAACTGATGAAATTAAGTTGACCGCAGTGGTTACCTTGATGTCTGAGCTGAAGTTGTTGACTTTGTTGCAGCCAGCTTTCTCCAGGTGGTAGTTGGCCCAACGCAGAAGCAGCTCCTCTGGTGAAAGCTTCATCAGGTCCTCTAGACTCTCCCCGTCCCGCAGCAGAGCAATCAGGGCTGGGCAGAGACAGAACAGTGGATTGATGAGCATATCCTAATTAATGAATAGGATGTCTTTCAAAACATAAATACAGTACTGTGAGAGGGGAGGGATCTGGACTGGCCAATGGGCGCAGAAGTGAGTGTGGGGAGTTCAGATACCCCGTATATTCCCACGCTGTCAGGCAATGCTTGGTTGACAGGAATCAGTTGTAAGGAATTTGGCTGATGTTCTGTGATTGGCTGGGGGGTGAGACTATACAGGGTGTATGACTGAATAAAAAGGCACTGTTTTGTATCCTCTCTGGCTCATGCAGGTAGTACAGAAGAGCGTGACTTCCCAGCGGAATTCTGACCTAAAAAGGGGAAAACGAGAAACTTTGGAGCAGCGAGTTAGAGAGACAGCGCGGCAGCTCCAGCGTGAGATCCAGGACCGATGGTGCAAGCAAGCCAAGCACTAATGATTCTTTCAGTTCAACTATTTTAGATAGTTAGCGTAGCGGAACTGAGCCATCCCACAGTACACAGGAGAGGGTATAGAACAGTACCTGATTCTCGGGGCTTCCACCGCTAGAGGGAGGAACGAGCCATGGTTGAAAATAAAAACCTGCACCCTATATTTTGTAGTTTTTCCTTAAAGTCTTTTTTTTTTTTTCCTTTTTCCTTTCGCCTTCTCCTTATTCGTTTTTGTTGTCACACCTGTGTGTGTGTGTTTGTCTGGAGACGGGGCACAATACCATTGCTGGTAGAGTGCCCCAAACTATCATAGAAGCCCCTGCCAGCTGAGCACAGGCTAATAAATAAGGACACCTGTGCTGGCGTTTCTTCATTAACCTTTGTGTCTGCCTTGTGTTTTCCCACACCCCTTTCACAAGTACCAAAAGACAATCACGCAATTGCATACTGTACGTAGTAAAACAAATAAACTAACAAATAAAGCATTTGTGCACCTCAAGACTTTTTGAAATTTGAAGTGCTTAAAACAGTGTCCCAAGTTCCAATGTTGGAATCATATTTACATATAGTGGTAATAGATGACATCCACCAGGTGGCGTATGGACAAAAAGTAAACCCCTTAGAACCAGATTCCCAGTTTAATACAATCTCATCTAAAATATCACTAGTATAAATTAACACAGTGTACCGAATAAGCAGTCTGTAGATCTGCAGATTTGTAACTGTGTGTCTGTGATGTAGCGCCCCCTTGCTGCACGGGCAGTGTATGTCAGTTGCCAGCTCGACTACAGTGCTGGCAAATAATGGAGCCTCTGTTGGGCTGAAACACCAGTGTCACACTTTTACTAGCGGTCAACGGAGTCCTACCTTATATACTGGGGCATTCCTGTTTTACAAAACTAACTTATAAGCAAGTTGAGCTAGTCTCAGCTCCTGCAACACAAGCTTAACAGATACTTGCTACTATTTACAGTTATTTTATAACACCGTGCATGACTCTCCTCTCCTCTCCTCTCCTCTCCTCTCCTCTCCTCTCCTCTCCTTTTTTAAATCCTGTTACGTGTATTATGCAGGTGATTGTACATCATATTCAACAAAAGGTAATAAGAGGTAAGAAAATGGATTTAAAAAACCTTGGTTAGCATATCTGCTTTTTACATATTGTAGCTATCTACTCAAAGCTTCTTTTTTACCTTCGTTCCTGCTGATTTCAATGTCTGCAAACAAGCCAATCTTGATGACCTGCCACAGCAGACCCAGCACCAGGTAGGGCTTCCCCTCCTTCAGGTCCTCCGCCCCAATATTCACTACGTGACACCCAATAGCTGAGGCAGAGTTCAGAGCCAGGTTAAGGTTTTCCTGTCAAATATCAGTTAAAATACACATGATTAAAGCTTTGTAATTGTTTTCTTTGTAGCATAACTGAAAGTAAATGCATAATGCTTGCATGCTAATCTTCAAATTAATCATGGTAAACATTTAGAGATGCAATATGTAATAAAGAATACTTGAGCTGCATTATGCTTGTATATCCAGTACCTGGATGGTAAAAGGTGTGAGTTTCTTTTTGTTGATTGTTCTTTCGTCAATGGTGTCAGGCACTGAAAGGTTGATCATCTTACTGGAAAGAGAAAATTAATTTTAACTAATGTATTCTTGTTTAGATTCACCTTGTGTATCTTGGTTTCAGTCATCACATCCTGGTGACTTTTACAAACTCAGACGTTTAAAGAATTCCCTCTGGCCTTTACAGAGCTCTCAAACACGTCTTTAACAGGTACCCTTGAGTGTGTCCATTAACCTGTGACTTGTACACCTGCAGTGTGGCTCTTTAAATACAAAATTCAAATCACACTTCTTTTCCCCAAAACACTGTGGACCCAGAATTGTGAAATCAGCGGGATAAACAATACAAATAAATACATAAATACATAAATAAATAAATAAATAAATAAATATTCAGACGTGAGTTAAAAATCAAATTTAAGAATTTATTTTAAAAAGACAAGCCCTTTAATACAAAACAGTTATACCTAGAAAGATCCCATAGTTAAATAAAAAAAAAAAAAGTGAAACAAAGCAGTAATGCTTTAGCAGTTAGAAGTAAATACAGGAGCCCCTACCAGAGAACAATCCCATCCCTGACTGCGCTGAACAGGTCGTCTGTATTGGGGTCCATCGGGAGAACATGCTTACAGTCTGGATCACTTTCCAGCTTTGTATTAACCCAGTTAACAAAGGCGTACTTTTCTTCCTCTATTAATACAAGAACAGGTATTCCAAATTACTGAAGGTAACTTTAAACCCATAAACCCTGAAAGGAAGGCTTATATACTCATTTCAACAAAGGGCTGGTGTGCTTGTCTATAAAGAAGTATACAGAAAGTTTGACTGCACAGCAAGAACGGGAGCACTGAAAACGGATATGAATATGGCACATTATATGACAGATGATTTTTAAACCACACATTTAATGCTTACCTTTGAGGCAGGTTCTATAATAGTCTGATATTGTTTTTATAATATAACCATACCGTAAATACAGTCAAAACCGCTTAAACCTACCATTGTTAATGTCACCTTCCGTTTATTATTCCCACAATAATTATAATGGAAGTCATTAGCGGCAAGTTCCTGATAATATCACTTTGGTTATTATCACACACTGGTAATATCACTCACAATTAATCGTCTGTAATATCACTTAGGAGAAAAAAAGAATAAGTTGTTGTACAGTATTGAAATGTTATGAATATAACGTACAGTAGCACAAAATCGTCTACAGAACACTGCAATGTGTATGTGTGCAGCTTTCTTGCGGTGTTTTGGACATGCTGACTGTACAGTGAAAATGCATTTTATTAATGCAGACAATAACTAGACTATACCTAGTACTATATTTGAGTTCCACTACAATGCACACATATATAATTCAAATTGATGATGCATTGAGAGGACTTTATTATTCAAACACAAGAAGCAAAAAATGTGACCTCATTAAAGCCTTCAAATACAGCTCAAAACATGCCTGTGTATATCTTTTTTTTAATTCATTACATTTTGCCATTTCTCATCACAAAACAAATTCAAACAGGGGAGCTTCAGTCAAGCAACATAACAAGAAAGCACATGTTACTAAGAAGCTCCAAATAGGGAACCAGGGTGATTAGTCGATCAATGAATGGTTAATTGAGGCAAAAAAAAGCAATGGCGATCAATAATTGATTAATGGATCAACTCTTGCCCATCTATTGAGCAGTGACTGTGCTCTATTGAGCAGTGACTGTGCTCTGACGTGGCTCTGCTGCTTACCTGAGTAGGAGTGCTGTGTTCCTACGCTAGACTGCTCCGAGGTTCCCCCAATGGCACAGATTCCTTCCTTCTTATTGATTGCCTTTCTGAAGGTTTTGGCAACTTCTGTGCTCTTTAGCCCATGGACAACCTTTTTTATTTTTTAAAAAGAAAAGGCCTTTTAAAAAACATCATAAAAGTTTACCATAGTAAAAGCATAGCAAAGTGTAATAAAGCATAGTGAAAGCATGGTAAAGCATAGGTAAACACTAAAATATTGCAAGCTATAGAAAAGAATATTAATAAACATGGCAAACTAGGGTAAACTATGGTAAATGTATAGTACCATGGGAAAAGCATGGTAAACTTTCATAAGAGACATCACAATATGCTGTGTTTGCTTTTATTATACCTGATTCTTAAATGTCTAATTATTCAGGAATTCCTATTCATAAAACTTTAAGGTCTGTTTTTTGAAGAGTGTTTTATGAACATTATGTTTAGGGCTTCCAGTTTTCAGGTTTTATTTTTGATCACGTGATGTCCCTTTAAACACATTTTTCATTGATCTCACCTGATTATATCTGAACCCGCATTTTGTTCTGGCTCTAATCCGAATTCAGTTTATTAATTTCCACGGCATTAGTTTCTAGTAGTGCATTGCTAATTTAAACAATCTGGTATTCAGTTCAGGCTTAATAATTAATTAAGGTTTAAAGGGAGGGAGAACTAGAAGCCTTAATTATGCTGAAGTAATACTGAAAAACAGACAGATCAAACATTGTTTAAAACAATCCTAACCTTTTTGTGAATAGGGCCCACTATTCCTTCATGCGAACATTTTCCTCAGTTTAACAGTTTCTATGTTACCTGCCAAGAAGGAAACATTTGCGAGCACAAGACCACCACTAACTTACGTTTATAAACTTGTCAAAGCTGATCTGTCCATCATTGTTCAAGTCTCCAGCAGACGTGAGGTTTTGAATGATTTCACGGATTCTGTAACCAGGTAAGGAAAAATTTGCTGCCTTGAATAAGTCATTGAGATCATTGGTGGTGATGAACCCATTGGAATCAACATCTGCAAAAGAAAGAAAGAAAGAAAGAAAGAAAGAAAGAAAGAAAGAAAGAACATTACACATTGTGAAACACATCTTTCATGCATATTTTTAAACTTTTGTTTGACTCCCTTTCTGCTAAAGCATCACTTAATTGTTTCTGGATAAAAAGATTTTACTGTACAAATGTATTAATCAGTATGGCATCTTATTGAATTATTTTTAGTATCATGATGTATCATCGGGTATATAATAACAAATTATAACAGATAAGGTGTTACAATTCAAACCATGAGTGGACCAGTGTCTCTTAGTTTAGGATTTAGGTAGAGTTAAACCATCTGTGCTTGTTAAGTGAAAAAGGAAGTTTGGTTCAATACCTGCAAACCGAGATGGCTGAGGATGACCACATCCTTACTAATAAATCAATGGGGGGGGGGGGGGGAGACAGAGTAGACATCTGATGCAATAATTAACAAATTGTCTGAAAGCAACCTGCCATGCTGGTAATGGAACTGCTGTAGCAACTGAATAGAATATATATAATATTGCAGGGTTCTAACAACTACATGCTGACATGAACTTTACAACTAGCTTATAATATACAGTTAAATAAGAATAATTCAAAAGTACAGTGAATTTAATCAAACATTGTTTCCATCAGATACAAGCCATCTGATACAAACTATCAGAAAATATTTAGAAGGCTGTATCACATCGATATTGGGGTCTGCTATACACACATTATAAATCAGTAACAGCTGAGGTACTGTGTGTCTCTTGATACGTTGGTGACAGGTGTCAGATGCGAGGTAGGTGTGATTTGTTAGGTTCTGAGGGATTCTGAGAGGATCTCTCACCGATCTTTGCAAAAGCTTCTCTCAGCTCCTCTACTTCCTCCTGAGAGTACTGTGTTGGTGCAGCCATCGTCTCAAATGCTCAGCAGCTGAAACCTAAAATCACATATTCTTATTTAGTGCATGTATCCTCTGTCATAGAAACTAGCGATCAGGCACAAGAGGGTAGTACAGTAATACAAAAAGAGAAGCTTGTTTCTTTGTCCACATTCACAATGATATTCTCACTAGGGCTATGGGTATTTCTCATAGCAGTGGTATAACTCTGTTAAAACCTTTTAATTGTCACAACTTTGAATGAAATGTTTGACATAACAGGGATCATATTCTTGTTTTACTAAGTGACAGACCTCATCAGTTACAAAACTTAGTAATCCCTTTTTCATTTGGTTTTAATTTAGTTCCCTTTTATTTTTCAAAAGTAATACCTATTTTAAAATCTGGAATGTTCCTTCAACACCAAACGAAATTGCTGCAGACTTTAAACAGCACTCTCTTTACAACTGTGCAGTGCCTGCAGCAGTAACTTCTGCTGAGGTTTCGTTATGAAACTGCCTCTAACAACTTCTACTTCAGCAAAAAACCACAAGCATATTTGAACATTTTTTATCTCATCCAGGATAGCTTGAGTCATATACAAACAATCCCCTCTAAGAGTTTGCAGTAAAGCAGACACAGTAAAAGCATTGTGTAAAAATCCCCATAAATATTTACCAATCCTAAAATGCCTGTCCATTTCACACCATTGCACAGTAACTAGGGATGTGAACACTTAAAAAGTTTAAATGCTTACATTTTGTTTCCAAGTGTTAAACATATAGAATTTTGCATCAGAAATATGTAGAGATTACGCATGCTAATACAGGGGTTAGCCATAGTGTCTACATAATAGTAAGTGTACAGTGAGGGCCTATTTATTTCATATGCAATTACATTTCTTATACACTGTTTGGTTACAGACATTCCCAATACAATTAAGTTTAAACTTTTAAAAGCATTTAATACAAAAGTTTTTAGGAAATTAGACAGACGCTAAAAACCCTCACGGTTACGAATGTTTTCAGTCTTGAATCTGTACACAACATGGTGCAGTGGATGTTGTAAAAACGGGAGTCTTTAGAGACTCCTAACACTGTATTGTTGTAATTTGGTTCTGTGAAGACTACTGTATGTGAAAAGATGTTCTGTCAAGAATACTGTATGTGAAAAGATGGATTATCAAATCATGAAATATAGATTAAGCATAGAATATCTATTTTTGTATCTTTTTTTCTGTTGTACATATCCAGCCTGTAAATAGCATAGAAACAGCTTTATGCGAACACCCACAGCATATTCCATCTCAGCAGACTCATCAGATGCATAGCCATTCACTGTGGGATGCATGCAGCCATCATAGAGTGGCATCCTCTGTATAGTTTGCATCTGTACCACATCCTGTAGCATAAATTCCCAGAATTGGTAACCTTTAGAAAAGTGTTTAAAATCAACCTTCTAGAGTGGTTCCAATGCAAAATTATCAGATCTAAAATACTTTTTTTTTTAACTTAAGACATATCTTTTTGCATGGGTTGTTTAAGGTGCTGGATTTCTTAAGCTACAGTAATGGTAATCACTACGTGAAAAAAAGCCATGAATGGTGTGGATTTCTTAATTTTTTCCCTTTATTATTATTTTCAATTCTATTTCCTAATTAAACTTCATCAGACTCAAGGGGGACCTGACATACAGGCGATTATGCTTAGGGTTTCCCCTTTTCTTCCAAGTTGTGTCAGAAAATTTCCAAGAAAATTTCCATTTCTTTCTTGAGAGGCTTAGGGGCCTACTTAATCTATACTTCAGTAATGTTCCTGTTAATGCTGAAATAGTATTCACAATTAATGATTCATATGAGCAGTGGGACCATAGGTGATGAAAGCACAGCCTAGTATTATATTTCAAATATGGTGGTGCCCTTGCATCCTCTAAAACAAGAACCAAGGAACAAAAACTGATTAAAATCGCTATTAAAATAAAGACAAAACATCCATTGTATTTGTCTCAGTTTTTGGTAGTGATGTACCAGATGTACAGATGTCTTTAAAGCTGCTGCAAGGGCAGAGCATGGTGGGGTATTTTAAATTGAACCCTGCCCTCTGTTCTATGCACATGCAATCCTTGGCCTGACTCAAAGACAGCAAAGACAATAATTCACACCAGCTGTAATGGTGAACCAGTCAGACAGTAACACTTTCACACATTACAAACAGACATGAGGGCTGAATCAAAATCAAGCCAGACTCATTTAGTAGATGGACGATGTGTAATATGTTTGCTGTGATTAATAAACCAAAAAAGAGTTATATCTGTTATTTCATTCAATTGACCACATTGCATCCCATGATGAATCTAACTGTATTTACAGTTACTGTTTTATTTTGACAATAAAACCAAAATGTTAAATTTAACAAACAACAGTACAGTATGATAAACTGCGATTAAACAAAACATATAAAACTTTAGTAACTTCACAGTACACATGCTGTAATTAATTTTAGGTTCATACTGAAAAGGGTAGCATTTTGTTTTTATACTTAGCTTCGGGACAACTGTTTCATTTGAAAGAAGAAACTTTCACTTCAAATTGAATAAAGCAATTAATACATCATTAAATAGCACATTTATGTTAACAATATTTCTGCTAATTTCTGCTCATATAAGTTTTTGTTATACTGGCAGTGGGAAATCCCTAAAGTCATGATCCAAAAATAGGACGTACAGTTTTAATAAGCGATATTTTCCTGTCTAGTCAAATCCCTTTATGTGAATCAATCTGGTCAGCAATTCTCATTTGCCTTCATTTTGGTGAACAGATTTCATGTGAAACTTACTTTAATAAGACAAAAACTGATTATAAATATTTGGGTGTAATTCTGTACAGCCAGCATTCCTTGAAGGTGCAGTGAGAATATACCATAATGTTAAATAACCCAATATAGCAGAAATACAGATAAAGTCTAGAATCTGAAATACTTCAAATTGCAGCATCCCGCGAATCCCAGAAGTATAATATAAAAAGCTGAGAACTTGAAATAGTATCCAGCCCTGTGAATTTTTAAACACATTGTAATATAACCAAGATCACAATATTACAATTTAAAAGCTTACAAAAAATCACACATTGCTGACTTGCTTTCCAAATCTTTTTAGAGAAATTACAATTGATCAACTTTACAGAAAAGAATGCAGGTCTGTACTGTAGTAAATGAACAGTGTTTGTAACTTGCCCAAGGCAGTTATATTAACCATGTGCCATCTAAGCATTAATGCCTGTGTTCTGCAGAGCGAGGCCACTGGGTTCCTGTTGAGCTGTGGTACAACCTGCAAAAATCTCTTGAGCTCAAACAGCAGCAGTGCATTAACAAATTAGCAGACAGACGTGCCCAGCAAAGGTCTCCCTGCACAGTTCCAGGGCCCAACTCTAATGGAGACACTCGGGATAAAAAGCGACAAATTCAAATATTACCTTGTTAAAATGTCACTCTTGGTTCACTCTGAGTAAAAAAACTCTTTGTTCTGCTCTGCAGAAAGACAATCAGTAGCGGCCACAGCAAAAGCGACAACTAAACCCAAACTAAAAGGGAAGGAAGTGACAAATCATAATTCGTGTTGTGTCTTTATAAGGCAATCTAACTGATGAACTCCCACCTTCTCACATGTGCAAAGTCCCTTGCAAATTAAATTAACAGAACATTTCCATTTCAGAACCTTCTACAGAGTGTATTAAAAATAATTGAAATTTCTAGCATATGCCTTAGACCTTTCTGGGAGGAGTTATTGTGTCTAGATATTAAAGATCCCACTATTCTTTTGAAATGAAGATTAATTTTCTTCAACTTCTGTTCAATTCTCAATACATTGGTTGTAATAAGATATCTAAACGGCGCTATACTGCTTAAGTATCTTCTACTCATATGGATTAATGAATACCACAATGACAATAACATATATTATGAATTTTATGAAACATTTGCTGTCAGCAGTATAGCGTATTATAACAAGGCAGATGCATTTACAGAATCAGAAAACTAATTAAGTAGCTAACGTCATACTCCTAATTTGGTTGTGTAAATCATAGATGACCACATTATTTCTAATATGGGAAGTGACATTGTTTCCTTAAAATTTCTCTTAGATTAAAACGTTTGAATTGTGTTATTGCTCACAGTGCTCTCATTGTCCAGTTGCCTACAAAGATAAAAACATCTTATACAAAGTAAAGCTGGGCAACCAGTCACAGGCTTCTGCAAACTCCTGCATATCTTAAGCAGAGTCCCACTGCCAAGTACTGCAGCAGGCAGTATTTGATTTGTTACACAGTACACTTAAAATTGGCTTTCTAAAAGTATGTTGGAAACATTTCTTGTATAACTGCTACAACTTTAGTGCCGGTTGTGGAACCAGACGAGCATTGATGGCTCCCTCTTGTTCAGCAATGTTCTTATGTTCTTAATATTATGTTTATTTACATTAATGTCCTTGCCTGGATGTGTGGAAAACAAACTTCCAATTCATACCATATCATGGTAAATCTGTCGGGAGTACAGCATCTTATATGAACGTATACAAACCTTGTCATTGTTGTCAACAAATACATTTCAGGCTGTGTTAGTTGGAATATCTCAGAACTAACATTATGTATGGATAATAAAATAAAGACATTTATTCTAGAATCATCTGGAATAAGTGTAAATTATTATATATATATATCCAGTAAACAAGAATGGTTTTCCTGAGAATGTACATATACTTTTTATCTACTTTCCTGAATATAAAAACATGTGCTTTTCTTACTGAAGAACATGAACTTCTTCCAGCCTTTGCTGTATAATGGGATAATAATGTACTTTTCAACTACAGTTGTTGTAAATTCTATGGTCCTAAATTAGAATGATTATAAAAGCCACCCCAAATGAATATATCTTTATTTAGGATACTATATGAATATCACCTGAATAGCTTTAAAATGATGTGTGAACCTCATAGTGATACTAACTTTAAATATTATACATAAGCAGAATATCATTGGAAAAGAGCTCTACTGGAATGAAACAGCCATTGTTTTTGCCACAATTTTATAAATAGCCTGTTTATATGTAGTATAAAAGTAAGGGTTTAATATTGATGATATCAATCCATAATTGTGTGTCAGTTTATTAATAATTAAAAGTGTAACTGAAAATTTGGCAAGAACAGTAATTTGCAGATGTCCTTGGCTGTGAAACAGTATATGGGCAGCAGAAACTGTACATCTGAATAAACAGAAATGTCAATGTCACAGAAAAATCAATCCACCACAGCACTGCAAGTCTAACCCTGCCCTAAGCTGGGTCAAAGAAATGTGTGTGCATATTATTCAGATATTGAGGAAGACAGCTTGTGTCACTGCCGAAGGTGCTCGTAATCATTTCCTGCCTACGGATCCACATACACAGGATGCATTATAGTATTGTAACTGCATGAATACTCTGGGTAAATTCTTCAGACATGCATAAGTCTTTACTTCACCATAATCAACAATACAGCAAACACAAAAAATGAAAGTTACAATTTTTTTGTAAAATGTAGAGAACAAAATTGCATTATAGCTCAGGTACTCTTTTATACTATTCCACTACTCTGGGAAGTGCATTGTACTCTATTCCCCGTACCACTGCATTTACATTAGAGAAAACACAAAAGAGCAGTGTGTGGGTACTGGAATCACGAGAAATCACAGCCCTGTATTTTACACATACCACATTTACACAACATCTTCGGATATTATGAGGAAAGTCCAACATATCTTTAATTTTCAGGGATTCGTTAATTGAATCAGCCCATGCACTTGTTGTGTTCTATATTTCTATATTTATAACATCCTTAGCTACTACATCAGTATTGCAGTATTCCAGATTATGTAAGGTGGCAACACAATGGCCTCTTGGGCACAGCTCTGAGGGACACCGGTCAAATTGCACAAATCTGTGACATGAAATATAATGATTTGCTGAGGCATCTGAGGTTATTTGGCATGAAGATGTTAGAAAATAAATTAACCATGAGAAGTTTTGTTTATGTAATCAGCGCTCAGTACTCTAATCAGCAATAGATGTGGTTGTCTTTAAACTGATAGACCAGCAGTTCAATCGGTCTACATTGTACTGCTACAACCCAACATCAATTATTCACACAATGTATCCTGTTCGCGTAATGATAGGACCAAGTCATTCAAATACATTGGCATATCCTTTATAAAAGTTTATAACAGTAAATTTGTATGGTGCACTTCATTGTAATACCTGTGCTGTACAAGTGATATTCCTACACCACAAAATGAGAAGCTTTTCTTAAAAAAACAACAACACATACAGTACAGTTTTTAAATTGAAAAACAAGATTCAGGTTTTGTAGGTAAGGTAGTATTAATAGTACACAGATAATAAAGTTGTTTGCCCCAATAAGGCAATAGGGACAGACAATCACCTCAACAAATTTGACTAGGGCTGAATTCATTCAATCTTATTTATGGCAACACTATAGTTATATATAATATGGCTGTTTCAGCACCATAATTGTATTTAACCCGGGCCTAGGATACTCTTTATAATTATAAATGAAATAACGTCAACTTATGAATTTATTCAATAATCCAGTGGTATACAATTTTACACATATTTTGCAAAGGCAATACACTAACAGTATATATATATATATATATATATATATATATATATATATATATATATATATATATATATATATATATATATATATATATAAAAATATAAAAATTACAAATAAACATACAGAATAGTCCACTCATGAACTCAACACATTACAATACACGCGGTATCGTATTAAATCTGTGAAATAACTTACACTAAATTACTTTGCTGAATACTTACTGTAAAACGTGTATTTGGTCTTACTTGTCATTCATGGGAAACTTAATCAGCATCCTTCAGTATACCAATAAACAAAGTTTAAACCGACCGATACTGTACTTTACCTAGCATTCCACAGTGTACCACTGCAGTGAACCAGATGTGCCGCTCGTATGCACCCGGCAGAGGCACCCTGTTATATTTGCTCTGCAGGAGCACAATCGCAGAGCTGTCAATCAGGCAGCTGAAAAGTGGGCTGGTGTGCAGAGCGAATCTTCAACGTTGCTAGGGCCGTCTCCAAGGACGCCCGCAGAACAGAAACGTGCACAAAGCATTGGACTGTTCACAATTTTTGCAAGTTTTCAGTCCTAAAAAATGGCAATGTAACTTTATAATTGCAACAGAATATAATTTTCCCGTTTTTCTTTGTGAAGATTGATGATGATTTTTAAAAAAATAACATTCCATTGTTATTGAAACCGGTAGGTAAACTAAAAGTTATATTTTCTTGTTTCTTTAGCGATTATTTGGTGAAGTTATTTGGGGGTTGTTGTCATTTATTTCTTATTACATTATATTAATTGTGTGATTATCTTTATTAGTTGATAGTGTACTCTGAATTAAAGTCGCGTTTAAAAAAAAAAAAAAAAAAAAAAAAAAGTGTTTGCTGGGCAAAGTGCGAGTGGGAGTGCTGAAAGTCTTAGAGCAAAACTGTAACCCATGTATATGATGGAAGCCGGTTCACAGCATTTCAATCCAGGGGGTGAAGTGCTGTGAACGCCCCTGTTGCTGGGATATGGGGAGAGAAACCAGAGCGACCTAGTAAGTTCTACCTTTTGTCACCTTTTTTTTTTTTTTTTTTTTTTTTTTTTTTTTTTTTTTTTTTTTTTACAGGTTCTGATATAATTAACATCATTGCTGACAGAGTAGGTTTCATAAGACAAAACAGTCAACCAGCAACCCCTCAGTGACAAAAAAACAAACCTGCAGTGTTATAGCAGGCAGTTTCACAACCTTTTCGAGGCCACTCACAATGAAACCCAAACGTACAGGTTACAGAGTGTAATACAGCACAAGAGGGATTGGTAACTTATGTAAATAAAAAAGAGAAATAACATTATATGCCTAATTACTTCAAGGCAAATCTGAATATGAACTGTTAGGTTCGAAAAGCAAAAGGAAAGCATATTATTACTTTTGAATATAATAAAAGTGAGTGCAGTTTATGTAGCTTCGTATTCAAAATCTACGAACTTAGTTTTGAAAATAACTCAAATAGTGTATTGTATGCAGTAGACTGGATGTAGTTTAGACATTAACGTTGGGAAGGCTGTTCTTTGAAAACGGAATGACCTTGATTTGCTAAGGGCCCACTATAAGCTGAGAGACCCCCCCTTTTAAAAATGTGTCATGGTAAATCTGAATAGTAATTTTGTAGTTATCCCATGGTTTTCTCATATGCAATTATGTTACCATAGTGGGGTTTTCCCTATGATTTTAAAATATGTTTTACTTTGCTTTTGTGATTGGAAATGTTTATGAGGGCTGGTGTACCATCACAATATGCCTCCCCATCAGAATTTGCTTCTAGTTGCAAAATGTTACAGCTATAGATGTCACAATTTGCCTCTCCATCAGAAATTGCTATCCCTGTTTTTTTTTTTACAACAGGGGAAAGTGGTAATAAATTCTGACAGGTCATATTGTGGTCAGAAAGTGCTCTTGAAGTAGAAAACTAATCTAACTTGATCCACTTTTTCCTGTTTCTTAGGATGTGTGATGAAGGTGTGTTGATGTCACTTACAACATGCCAGAACATTCAAAACTTCTGAGGAGGCCCTTGCCACCTAAGATCCTGTCACCTCTGCAGCCTTCTCCAGAACCTACAGCAAGTTAATCTGTGGGCAAGTAACTGTGTTTCTCCACCAAAGCTTAGAAAGAGCTTTGGTGTTTCAGTATATACACAGAACAGTTTTCAGAACATCATTGTAAAAGGGTATATACACACACACACACACACACACAGTTTCTATGGAATTTGATTTAAAACATCTATGATAACTGATATCATGGAAAGCAATGGTTAGAAGTTATTTGCTATCTTCCAGCAATTTGTTTTGAATCACTTCTTTGCCACTTCTTTATCACATTCTGCTAAATGCATTACAGAATAGCTGCTGTTATCCTTTTCCCCTTATAACTAATAACTCGATATTTGTATCTGGCTTTTTTGTAGTGGAGCCAGCTGAAATGTTCATCTCTGGGTTTTCCCTGTAGTGTACGGTACATTTTGTAGGTTTCCCATGTGTTTCCCATAGTTTACCATGGTTTGCCATGTTGTTTTCTTTTGTTTATTTTTAATATGCTTTACCACAACTCTCTGAACTTTCTGGGCTTTCCAGTGCTTACCTAAACTTTTAGAACGATTCTATTTCAAATACATTAATGGTAGTGTTTGGAAGTAAATCATTTACTCATTTTTTATTATTTTCTTTCCTACTTTTATTGTTCAGAGTCACTATTTGGACCTTCTACACCAGCACCAAGCATAATTCCAACATCTAGCAATAGAGCAAGCCACCAGCCTTACAACCGACATGATAAGGTGCTCCACAGTCCCAGGATGATTTTTTTTTTAAAGCCCTTGGGCCATGGCGGGTTTCCCTCCCGACCTCCTCCAAATCCACCCAGGGTTCATCTTCTGCACCTTCTCTGGGACGAGCCTCGCTTCCAGTCTCTTCCTGAGTTTACGCTGGATGATTTTTTGTTAGACCCTGCGTCCAGCCCAACGTTTAAAATGAAGGATCTCAAAGAGGAAATGCATTTGCGCCAAACCTACAAAAAGCTGATAGAGAAGGGTGAACTCCATAAGAGCAATCAGTGTGAAATAGACACACAAGTACTGTCCAGCAAATCTGTCCCTGTGGCTTCATCAAGAATCCCTCAAAGACAGATGGACTATGGTAAGTATGCATTATATAGTGACAAAGTCTTTGGCATGGCACATGTTATTGTTTTTGTTTAATTTAAGATAATGCATATAGTCTGTTAGGTATGTGCTTTTAATCAAAAATACATAAGAGCTCAGTTTTTGTCAACTAACAAACACAGTCTATAGATAGAATTTAAACATTTGTAGGATTTTGTTTTATATGGAGTCCCTTTCAAAATCAATTTAAAACTGTGGGCTCAATTAAATACTGTGTAAGAATGACTACTGAATCAAACATTCTTAGCATAAAATAGTAAATGGGTGGGAGCATTTGGTGTCACTTTTTTGTTTGTTTCTATTTTTAGAGTTGACTGCTTTGATGAGAGAGAAAAGGCATGAGCACAATGCTGAGGAAGAGGAGGCCTCAGCTTGTGGATTTAAATAGTTGCTCCTGTCAATGTTTTTACAATTCTAAGCACTAGATGAGTAACTACAATAGGGACTGGATTAACTTGCTTTAAGTAAAAACAAAACCTGAATAACGTCTATAATGTGCAAATCATATTTTCATAGATATGTCTTTATATTTGCATGTTAACATGGTGTCTACCCTGTTATCAGTTTTAAATGCAGCTCACATTTTAAGCTTCACAAGTGTGGCATGCCATGTAAAAGTGAAAGAGAATCCTACTGTACTATAAGTTACCAGAATTGTTTTTATAAGATACAAATTATCAATCCATAGTACTTCATGTGGTTGTTGTTCAATTTATTATCTCCTCATACAGTAACTAAAACTGTACTGAATGATAACAGTGTCCTGAATGATGAGAAGCGTGGGATCATTACTCCAGCAGAGTTAGCAATACTAGACAGCCTAGCGCAAGGAGGGGTTTTACTTAATCTGAAGATGTACTGTATTACGTTCTTGCTCAAGTTTAAAAAATATTTTTGCAAGTATAAAACTACAACACAAAAGACACTGACAACAACTTTTGCTCTTAGTAACTTTTGTCTGGTTCACCTGTAGTATGATTGATACAGTTTTTGATAATGTATAAACAAAAGCAATCCATACTTCAAATGTCATGCATCCCATTCATGAATTATAAAACACAGACTCTGTCATGGCATACAAGTGTTGCTTCATCCACCTTTCAACATTTTTGGTTTTTGGCCATTTTGTAAATAAATGTGTTACATAGAAAGAGGAAGTGATTGCATACCTGCACACAATAGGATCTGTCTTTTCAGCTGTGAAAGGTAAAACAGGCATTTATAATTCGATAGCAAGCTGAGATAAAGTGCATTCTTACATGTCATTATTCTTCAGAAAAAACTCATGGATGTTCACAGAAAGCTCCTTGTATGGGAAGTTATTGTAAATGAATTTATTGCAACATAAGACAATACAGGTTACAATTTTTAATTGTAGTGCACAAAGTGATGACTGTCTGAAATGTTTACTTCCAAGTTCAGTACATTTGCAAAGAAAATAATTGCTATTACTTTTCCGTGATTATTTTAGAGAAACTAAGTCTAACCCTTATAAAAGTTTACCATGGCATCTTTGCAGTTTTCCGATGCTTATCCCATAGTTGTACTATGCACTTACCATTGCTATGGTTTGTCACATTTTTTAATATGCTTTACCATACCTATCTGTGCTTTACAATGCTTACTTGAGCTTTCACTATGTTTTATTACACTGTACTGTGTGTTTTTACTGTGGGAAACTCTTATATGGAAAAATGCATATTGTTCTTTTCTCCCTTTTGATTGTTGGACACTTCAATACATGTACACTCCACTGCTGAAATGAAAGAAAAAAATACAGTAGTGACATGTGTATAATTATGTACTATGTAGGTAATTTGTAGATAATGCAAGTCCATTTAATATTGTTTAATATTGTTTTCTTTTTCAGGCTCATTTTCTATCTCAAGTTTCTGATCTGACACCATTAGTTAACAGCTTGCTCTACCTTAACCTTTCCTTAAACAATTTAGACAGCTTGCCTGTGGAGGTGAGACAATCATTTTTATCTGTCAAGAATTGTGTCAGTTTACCCAGACAGTTCCCCGATATCTCCTGATTAGCTCACATTAGCTTATATTATTGGACAATTTAATAATGTAGCTTTTCCAACCATAACTATAAAACATTCAATGGTGGTATATGTTGTAATGCTAAAATAAACTTCTATGACAGACTAGAAGTGTTTTTCAGTGGCTATAATTTGAATACATTTTATGCATGATGATCTCTTTACAAAATGTGGGTACCTTACATTTGTTCAGATGCTATAAATGTTCAGCAGTTAGAATAATATGTGAGTTGCTTGCTGGCTATATTAACACTGATTCTACCTATATATATACTTTCCTACCTCATTACTTAATTTTCTTTCTATTGTCAGCGTAGTTTGTCTAATATGATCTATATAAATTGAGCTTTAAGTGGATGTTGTCTTTACAAAGTATAGTCCTGATGCCTTTCTTCCGGTAACTTGCCATACACAACTGTTTGTATATATATATATATATATATATATATATATATATATATATATATATATAATATATATATATATATACAGTACTGTGCAAAAGTTTTAGGCAGGTGTGAAAAAATGCTGTAAAGTAAGAATGCTTTCAAAAATAGACATGTTAATAGATTATATTTATCAATTAACAAAATGCAAAGTGAGTGAACAGAAGAAAAATCTACATCAAATCAATATTTGGTGTGACTACCCTTTGCCTTCAAAACAGCATCAATTCTTCTAGGTACACTTGCACACAGTTTTTGAAGGAACTCGGCAGGTAGGTTGGCCCAAACATCTTGGAGAACTAACCACGGTTCTTCTGTGGATTTAGGCAGCCTCAGTTGCTTCTCTCTCTTCATGTAATCCCAGACTCGATGATGTTGAGATCAGGGCTCTGTGGGTGCCATACCATCACTTCCAGGACTCCTTGTTCTTCTTTACGCTGAAGAGAGTTCTTAATGACTTTTGCTGTATGTTTGGGGTCATTGTCATGCTGCAGAATAAATCTGGGGCCAATCAGATGCCTCCCTGATGGTATTGCATGATGGATAAGTATCTGCCTGTACTTCTCAGCATTGAGGAGACCATTAATTCTGACCAAATCCCCAACTCCATTTGCAGAAATGCAGCCCCAAACTTGCAAGGAACCTCCACCATGCTTCACTGTTGCCTGCAGACACTCATTTGTGTACCGCTCTCCAGCCCTTCGGTGAACAAACTGCCTTCTGCTACAGCCAAATATTTCAAATTTTGACTCATCAGTCCAGAGCACCTGCTGCCATTTTTCTGCACCCCAGTTCCTGTGTTTTCGTGCACAGTTGAGTCGCTTGGCCTTGCTTCCATGTCGGAGGTATGGCTTTTTGGCCGCAAGTCTTCCATGAAGGCCACTTCTGATCAAACTTCTCCGGACAGTAGATGGGTGTACCAGGGTCCCACTGTTTTCTGCCAATTCTGAGCTGATGGCACTGCTGGACATCTTCCGATTGCGAAGGGAAGTAAGCATGATGTGTCTTTCAAATATGGATTTGATTTAGATTTTTCTTCTGTTCACACACTTTGCATTTAGTTAATTGATAAATATAATCTATTAATATGTCTATTTTTGAAAGCATTCTTACTTTACAGCATTTTTTCACACCTGCCTAAAACTTTTGCACAGTACTGTATATATACACTGCAGAATCCTAATTTCAGATGAATACTTGAAGCTGCTTTTATAAATGTAGGGAAATATCATGATCAAAAATAGGGCTTATTTACAATTCTTAGCAATGGGGTTTTTAATCAAGGGTTAACTAAACAAAAGAGGAAGGAAGATTTCTCAGCCTCACAAGACATTGTATGTGTGCATTACTGATGAAAATGTGTTTATTCATCATTTCTTCTACAGCGCCATACATCATTTCAGCCAATCAGAGCACAGATTGCCATTAATGTATTGTGCAGCAACAACAGCAATCTGATCTAAACCATGTTACTGTATTGTCAACCATGCAGTTATACTATTAAACTTATAATTTTAGGCATGTAGTTATACTACAGTATAGGATGAAACTATATGCCTTGGTTCTGTTCAAACACAGCATAGATTTGTGTTGCCAAAGTTCCATACAGTCGCTTCTTTGTGCACAGAGCTCACATCTGACCTGTGACTTCGCACAGCCAGGACACAAAACTACGCTCCCCTCTATGATTTACCCTACACTTACCATTAGGAGAGCCCAGGGGGTCTGTTTAAATTTTTTTTGTGCTCTCATAACAATGACTTGGGGATCAAAATGTTATGTCTTTATAGTAGGTGGGCTGTCACACCTTTAGATGTTCACACCATGATCTAAATAATAGCACTATTTAAATATTGTCATTAACGAAAATCTGTCTAACTGCATGTGAGCCTAGGTTAGATAAACTGAATAGGCAATAGGCCATGATTGCACATTTTCTCATGATCTAACTTTGTAAAGAGGAACAAGAAAGAATACTTCTCTTCCTGACAAGGAAGTGTGCAGCACAGTATGATTAATTCCTTTCAAGGTGTATAATCTCCGGTACTTAGAAGTGTTGAAACTAAGAGACAATCCCATTAAAGAGATTCCTGAAGGGATTCACCAGCTCAAGAAGCTGAGAACCTTTGTCATTTCTTTCTGTTTGGTTTCATCCCTTCCTCTTCGGTTAATAACTGATTTGACATTGCCTTTTTACTGCTGAAATATATTGGGATTTCAAATGTGCACTGGCATGAGGAACTACTACTACTTCAACCTTTGCATAAAGAGGGGTCAATTTAATTGATATACAGTAAATGGTGGCTGTTCAAAATGCTGGCATCGTTTAATTCATTGAATAGGTCCCTCTTTGGCATCTTACCTATTTTAACATACTGAAATAACAAAGATACATGTTGATGAGTTGTATTTCAGCTTGAGATCATAACACCTACATCAAAAGCTGTTTTGTGGAACCATCAGCTGCAATGATAAAAAAAAATGCCTGGTATCAGATAAGCATGTGTTGCTTATGACTGTATAAGTTCACTAAGTATTGTGTTTTACATAATTTATACGATAATTTATTTACTCTGTAATAGGTTAAAAAAAATAATAATTGTGAGTATATTGTGCACTACAACCTGTTTGTTGTGACCTGCTCCATTCCCAACCCACTACCATACCGTACCAAACCAGGCCGGGGTTACCACATCGGTATCGTGCTTGTACCGATCTGGTGCTAAAGTCACCGCACGGGTACCAAACCCGGTGCTACAGTCACTGAATCACTACCAAACTGATCTGATACGAGCCCTGACCCGCTACTGACTGGTGCTTATGTCCCTGGACAGGTACCAAACTGGTCTTGTTCGGGGCTTGACCTTGTTGTGGTATATAACCAGATTGAGGCAGCACCTGTGCGTTTGTATAAACTATACACTGCATTGCTTGCTTCTTGCCTGGGTTTTATCTTTGCGAGACATGCAAGGCCAATCTCCCTGTTGAGGACAAGCACAGCAGATGCTTTTTCTGCCTGGGGCCAGAGCATGCCAGAGAGCCACTGACTAACTGCAGTTTCTGTGAGTTTTGTGCATCTTTCTCCAAGTGCACACTGGAGAAACGTCTCTCCAGCAGCTATACAGAGCGCTCTGTGTCCCTCACTCCTGCACAGTGCACTTCCTCATCATCCTCTGATAGAGGTGGCTGCATCCTCGCTCCATGGTGCTGTGCCAAGGGAGACTAGACAATGCACCCCGAAAAGTAGGAAGGCATCTCCACGGTCCTATTGGGGGGTCCCCGAGTGGCTCATCCAGTTAAAGTACTGCCGCTGGGAGTGCAGGATGAGTCACATAGCTTGGATGGCACCAGTTTGCATCCAGGCTGTGCAAAGAGGCTGAACTTCGCTGGACTCCGAATGGGACGTCACATTGGCTATTCAGAATGGATAAAAAGCAGGACTGATCTCTGTTATCCAAGATTGGTAGCCCGCCCACCTCTGCTCTGGATTGCTCAGTGTAAAAGCGATTCTAGCTTTAGGCTTGTGAGGTTGGAGGACGCTCACATGCCCTCAGAACGTCTGTGCTGTGTGGAGACTCGTTGTGGTGAGGAGAAAAAAACATAATTGCAGGCTGTAGGCAGAAACTTGGCTGCGCTGATAGCTGATAGCAGCTTTGACATTCCCAGGCAAACTGACCTGACGAGGATAAAGCAGCACTGTTTTTTTTCATTTCATGCATGCTATGTAATAATGTGTTTTTTTTTATTATAAAGCTGAATCTCTAGTTTAATTTATATCTTTTAATAGCACAATTAGAAATTACAGAAATCCCCACCACCACCACTTTGTGTGGGCACGCATAAAATACATTTGAATAATTTTCAGTGACAAAAGTGGACTAGGGTGAACAACAAGCATTTAAATAGCAACCTTGAGGAAATACAGAAGTTACAGGAGAGGAGTAATTATTTGGAGAAGTTAAATAGGGGACACAGATGCCCTGTAGATAGCAACAACCTTTCAACCATGCGCATCTGCAACTAGCATTTGTAATTAAGGACAGCTGACACAACTGAAAAACAGTGCCGTAAAGCATAGTATGTGTGTATTACTGATGAAACTATGTTTATTAAGTATTTCCTCTTATATAGTGTCATAGGTCGTTTCAGCCAATTATATAGCAATAAGCAATTGTGTCTTGATTTTGCAGGATGTTTCTTTTACCATGCCTGCAGTTGCTGGATGTCTCTTACAATAAGATTACTTTTATCCCCAATGACATTAGGAACCACAGGTATCATTTTATTGGACAAAAGCAACCATAATTAGTATGTTTCAAAGTTATACTCCTTCACAGAGATGCCCAGATATGAGACTTAAGAAATTACACCTCTCTTGATTAGAAGAACCACCATTTAGGTCCTGATAGTATACTGCATGTGACAAACTAGGGGATTTTCTACATGCATTCTCAGATTTTTTTGGCCAGTCAATGTAGATTGGTCTCCTCATGTTAACTAACGCAGTAATGACTGTCCCCTTTCTCAATCACAAATAACAGAAGCATTGTGCCACAGGGAATATTTAATATTTAATAATTTAACCTATTGAAAGCATGCACAGTTGCTGTTTTTCCCGTTTGTCTTACGTGGGGAGAATGCTTCTACAGCTAACAACAGTTTACAGATGTTATTATGAGTCATATACAGTATCAAAAAGAGTGTTCACATAATTACATTAACAATTAGGTCAATAACTCAGGAGCACCCTTTCTCATGAGACATGGTGCCGCAATGTTTAGCTAAAAACTGTTATTGTGATTTTTATGATCTACGCAGTAAGTAGCTGTATCACATCTTTCATAATACAAGATGAGCCTGACTTCAGGCATCTTCTTTTCTTTTGCAGAGCGCTGGAGTGTCTAAATGTGGAGGGGAACGAGTTGTGTGCTCTACCCTGCAGAGCTCTGAATCTTCCTATTAGGCAGTTGCGTGTTGTGCAACACAGCATACTGTGGAACAATGCAATTTGCACGGTCGTTCTGTTGTTGATTTGTAGAAATGCAAGGTAGATTAAAAAACGATCCAATAAAAATAATAATTTAAAAAATCACTCAGCAGCTTTGCATCTCTGTGAATTGCATTTGCTTAAGTCTCAGTATCAAGCCAGTCTGTGACAAAAAAAAGAGCTCAGGGACACGAAGAATCAAATTTGCAGATTTTTGCACTTTTTCTAGTGAGTAAGTCAACCAATGCATTACTACAGGGGCAACTAGCATAGAACAAGTTCAAAAGAAATAGCCACAATAAGCAGTGTGTAGCAATATTGTTAAAGTGTTCTCTGATAATATTGGTGTATTTGAATTATAAATAACAATTTGTTATATTTCTGTCATTAGCATCAATGTGTGCAACTACTGCAAAGGGGCACTTTATGGTTCAAGACTGCAGATTGTCTGCCCTTGTGAGAAGATATTTGGAATAAATAATCTGCCCTTCATGTTCTGTTCTTGCTCTCCATCCTGCTACAAGACCTTTAGGACTCAGACTGACTTGAATGACATTCTCTATGGAGGGCCATCTTCATAAAACACAGCAACAATAATACAACACTTTAGACAGTGTCAGTGAGTAATATAAAAGACTACACAATATGTAAATGATTCTACAATATATGTAATTCCTACAAAACACTTCAGAAGATAATCAGGTTCAAGTAACTTGGAGGTAGTCCAGGTGACGGGATGAGATTGAGTTTTACAGATTGGTTTTGTGGTTCATATGGAAATGTGGTAAGATCAGTTCAATCAAGAAAGCATCTGCTTTGTTTCTCAGTTGTATGGTGCCATTCATTCTACATTTCCTGAAGCACTTTATCAATTTAAAGTGAACAGCTTCTCAAATAAACAGGCTTCATTTACAATGTTTTTTGTCATTTCGTCTGTTAATTAAATGTAACAGTTGTTTTGGGTATTTGATTTCCTATATTGATTGGGTCAAGACTAAAATATAAGAGGTCTTTTTTATCACTATGCAAATCTTTTCACTATACAGGTCTCAAATGAAGTTTGAGCAGAAAGAAACATACATGTATTTAAATTTTAAAACACACTATCTAGTACTGGACTGAAGAAATCTTTGTTTGACAGCCTTCTTTTCAGATGGTCTTACATCTTATTTAGTAATTTCACCTGTTGAGTGAAATTGTCCCCACCCAATTGACAGCAGTTATTTTACAAGTAATTTGCAGTTATTCTTTTTCGAAGATTTTTCCCTGCAATTTATTATTGAAATAAAATACATGCTCCGCGGAAGTTTACAGGTGGTTTGAAATTTGAAAAAAAAAAAAAAAAAAAAAGTGTTGAAGATACTTACAGAATTAAGAGGAGTGTAAATGTTGACTAATATTAAGCTTGTTCATATTTGAAAAGCAACATGGAGATTTCATAACTGGAAAAAAATAAGCTGTAGGTTGTAAATTGTTTTAGCTTGTATTACAAGGTCCCTTCTACTTGGTACCTTTCAGGGGTTTTTAAATCTTGAAGTACAGCTCATCAGCACCATCTAGTGGAGGAATGGTGCTACACAAGATGTTCACTCTTCACAAGTGAATTGTGGATTTAAGAGAACTATATATATTTTTTAAATTAAGACACTGGGGGAAAATGTAATTGAAAAATAAGATGGCAAAATATTTTGGGCTAATGACCAAGTCAGGCAATACTTTTTACAGCAGCTGGCTTTTTGCAATTTCATAAATATATACAATATTTAAAACACCATTTGATGAGCACTTGTTCCCAAGTCAGTAATATAGTTGTTAACAATGAATACACTGAAAGAGTGACCACGGAAATAAAGCATGACTAATGTTTTTCTATATACTGCAACATGATTTCAGCAGCTTTGAAACAGCACAAACACCAGCATATATATCAGGTAATCTAATAGCTATGATCTCTTTTACAAACATGTTTCATGACTGCATCTGATTCTATTAGAAATGAGGTAAATCTTTACATCAGGACTCCGTTCCTCACACTGTTTGTACTCTAGCCTCATACTATTTATAAAATCAGTAAATAACTTGTCAAGCAAATTAAAGTAATGTTCCCTCAGTAAAAATAGAACAAATGACAGCATGCCATAATTAAGGATTTACAGCAGAGAACATTATCAAACAAACCCTAGACACTTCTATTGTACCAGTCGGAGAACTGAAATTTTACTGTTCATGCATTTATTACATTGGTATTCATAGTAAGCAAAATGCATGAGCACACAAGAAACACAGTTGCTGACTGAATATTTGTAACTCACAACAAAACCGTTCTGTGTTATTACAATTCTCAATATCCATTGACGGTACATACAGATTTCCTACCATAGGAAATGATCAGCAGATTAAAAATAACATGTCAACATGTTTCTGGGGTGAATGCTTTCATTCTGAACAGACAGTGAAGGTGTCTGATCTTGATAAATGAGTGCTGGTAGAGCCGTTTCATTTGGTCATGCAATAAAATGCATATCATGATCTGGTTTATTTCAGTATCAGTTTATAAGTTGCACTGTAGAAGAAGAACAGCAAACACACCCCACCTACAACATCACAAATACATTCAATAGAAACACAAAACGCAACTAAGTTTCTATTTATTTATTCATTTATGTTCTGCATGACACACATATACATTTGTACTGTAGTAAAAAAAATAAAACACTTTGGTGACCAGTTAGATGTACAGATGCTTGGCATTGAATGGGTTAAAAGACTAATATAAAGTTGTTGTTTTTTCTGAATAAACATTATTTTCTCTTTTCAGTAACTGTTTTATTTAATATATAGTATACATTACATATTGCAATCCTTTCTACACAACCAGTTGGGAAATCCGGTTTTCCCGAGTTTCAATCCGGGTGCATTTGGGGCACTGTTCAAATCGGAAGCAGTCTTTATGAAAACAGGCTTTGCATACTGCAAAACAAAACAGAAATTTGCAATGCCTAATAATCATGGGTGCTAAAAGATGAATGCAAAAAACAAAACAAAAAAAAACCCACTTGATTAAGAAATGTTTTGTACATGTATATGCTTTGCAGGGCGACAAACAACGCACCATTTGAAAAAAAAAAAAAAAAAAAAAAACCATTAGAGCCAGTTTGAATTAAGCTCTTTCAATGGCCTGGCACATGGTAACTCGTTGGTTTCGGTCAGCTATGTGACATCTGTACATTCTGTAGTAATTCTGTTCTTGAATTAGGCAATTGCTTTGTAATAAGTGATTTGAATTACATTTTATACTTCTTTAAAAATAGTTTTCATAAATCTAGATTGCTGTGCACTCCCATTCATTATACAAGTCTCAAATGTCAAGTTTCTAAAGAAATCCATTCAACATTTTTATTTTAAAACATGACAACCTTCCTGTCATTAAGCAACCTGTGTTTAGACAGTAACATGCATAGAAACTGAAACTTCATTTTGCCTAAAGCAGTACCAGATATCATGTTTTCCAATACCAATACATGTGTGCAAGAACAAGTGTATCTTTCAAAATGTCACACGTGAGACCTATGTAGCTAATGGAAGTGGAGAACAGGTAAGATTTATGGAACTGTTTTGTGAGCTGCAGTATTATTGCTTTATAGCCACGGCTACGTCTGTATCTTCCTTGATGCAATTGCACACTTCTTCACTTTAGAAATGGCTAAGCCCTCACCTGCACATCTCTTACAGATGTCTGTCTGGAAGGGGAACAGCACGTCATTGTTCCTGCAGATCTCACAGATAAAACCCTTGGCCTGGCACAACTGAAAAAATGAAGACAAAAAGAAATAGATCATTTCAATTATATTTCGTCTTTCAAGACAAGGACCCCTCACAAATCGCTAAACAGATTGTAGGAAAAAGGTACAGTGTATGTCAGTGGCATCCAGTACATCCTTTTAATTTCACCATAGGTTAATACTGGTATCAGCAAACACAAAAAGGGCCCTTAACTTAGTTAACATGGTTTAAAGGTGAATTAACCCCATTTTTGAATCAATAAAATGTTGCAGCACTGTACTGTATCATGAGAAACTGGTTTTCTACAACCTTAGAGAAACAAAAGGGGCACCTTACCTCACAGTTTTCAATGTGAGACAAAGCAGTTTTCAGAAGCCCCTTGGCCTGAGGGACTAGAACGCCACGCTTGATTTTCATGAAGTCATCCATTGAGAAGAGGTGCTGCTCCTGAGTCAAGTGCTCTGGTAGCTGTTCAAACTCCTGCAGGAGACTGGGAATGCAAGACAGGCAAATTAAAGAGGAAGTGAAGCACTGGGCAGCAGCACATCAAGACCCCTGCATGCTTTTGAGGGTGTTTATAGTTTAGAGTTTAAATGTTTCACTATTAAGCTTTCTAAATGCTTGCCTTAATATTTAACAGCTGTCAAAAATATGCAGGCCAAATGTAGGTGGTAGCCTTAGTGTTCACATAGTTGTAGGTGTACAGTGCAAGTCGATTTCATATTCAGTATTATTATTTTCCGTATACAGTTCAATGAAATGCTATATACTTACTGTCTGTCAAAACTGCAGTAATCTAAAAAGTTATGGATGGCTTTTTATGATGGCTTTGATTGGTTAAAAAGATTCACAATATATGTTTAAACTTGTTTAATCCTGAAGTTTAAAAGCTTAATTAAATGGCTACTAAACACCCCAAACAAGTGTTGTTAAAGTCCTACTCTGAAAAGCCACTGCATTTTAATTGTAGTGAAACGTACATACAGCACAATACAATTTAGATTTAAATCTCTGAAGTGTGTCAATGTTACTGCTATTAATATCACCCCACAACAAACAATTGAAATGATATTGCTAGTAAAGTACACAGACCAGCTCACCATGCAGACCCCTCTCTGAACACAAAGATCTGCCTTCTCTCTACAGAGGTATGCCATGCACTTACTATATATCCTGTGTGATCAAATGGAAGACTATTCTGAAAAGTGTATGGAGAAAATATTCGTTCACAGTCATGAACCCTGGAGTAATGGGACGGACAAGCCAAGATAAATCATTCTGCATGTAGTTAGGAATAGTGTCAAAGCCTACTTGAAATATTAAAACAAGTCCAGTATAGTAAAGGAGAGCACTCAGGTTTCCTTACTTTGGTTCCCAGATTATCCTGCTGTTGGAATATAAATACAAGTATTTTTTGGAAGTTAAACTGCAGAAGCCAGACTTAAGTGGAAGAGGAACTTGAGGTACAGTGGCTCTCAAAAGTATTCACCTCCCTTGGACTTTTCCACATTTTATTGTGTTACAACATGGAATCAAAATGGATTTAAATTAGGAGTTTTTGCCACTGATCAACACAAAAAAAATCCATAATGTAAAAATGAAAAATAAAATATACAAATTGTTCTAAATTACAGATATAAAACAGAAAATAATTGACTGTATTCACCCCCTTTGCTATGACACACCTAAACAAGCTCTGGTGCAACCAATTGTATTTAGAAGTCACATTGTTGGAAAACATGGATCGAGAATTGATTAGGGGTTTGCTATGCATGTGGACTGGCAGAGCTATACTGGTGTTCTTTTCTGAAAAGAGACTAATATTGCAGATAGCAGACTGTTTGGTTCAAATTGCATGTACTGCTAGCCATTGATAGAGACGTTGCGTCTACAAACTCTTGCCCAACAATGACTGCAAGCTAACGAGATAACAATGCTGTGGACTAGAAGGGAACAGGCTCTAAAGACTTCAGAGAGATCAAAAAAGATAATCCCACTGGCATCAAAGGGGGTCGCAAGGAGATGACAAAAGGCAGATGTATGGACCTTTTGTCTCCAGGAGTGTGAAGAATGCACTGAGTTCAGAGGTTGTCACACTAGACTACACACACAGACACACACACATTAACACTCACACAATAAATTAAATTACCTTGACCATTGGTTAAGTGTCAGAGAAAGGGGAGGTGGACCACCTATACAGAAGGGTATTTAATGTCATGCAAACATTGTAATGTTGAGTATTCTGTTTGTCCTGTACCTGGGACCAGACTCCCTGCATATTTCAATAAACCTGGCAACTGACTGAAGAAAAGGACTCTGTGCATTTTCTTGAATCTACTTAATCACCATCATTTTTTTTGTAAGTTACTTCACACATAATTAGTTGAATGGGGTTCATCTGAGTGCAATTAAGGTGTTTCAGATGATTTCAGGTTAAATACACCTGTCTCTGGGAGGTCCCACAGTTGGTTACTATATTTCCTAACAAACACTACATCATGGAGACGAAGGAACATTCAAAGCAAATCCGGAATAATGTTCTTCAAAAGCACCAATCAGGGGTAGGATATAAGAACATTTCCAAGACATTGAATATACCCCGGAGCACAGTAAAGTTCATTATTAAGAAACGGAAAGAATGTGGCACAACTGTGAATCTGTCTAGAACAGGCCGTCCTCAAAAACAGAGTATCTGGGCGAGAAGGGCACTAGTCAGAGAGGCCAACAAGAGGCCTATGGCAACTCTAAAGGAGTTAGTCTTCCAGGGCTGAGCTGGGAGACACTGCATACGGCACAATAGCCCGGGTGCTTCACAAAACTGGCCTTTATGGGAGAGTGGCGAAAAGAAAGCTGTTGAAAAAAACTTGCACCAAATCTCAGCTGGAGTTTGCCAGAAGGCATGTGGGAGACTCTGAGAACAAGTGGAAGATGATTCTATGGTCTGAAAACAAAACAGAGCTTTTTGGCCTCAACGCTAAGCGCTATGTTTGGCGCAAGCCTAACACCGCACATCATCCTGAGAACACCATCCCTACCGTGAAGCATGGTGGTGGCAGCATCATACTATGGGGATGCTTCTCTGCGTCAGGGCCTGGAAAGCTCGTGAAGATAGAGGGCAAAATGGATGCAGCAAAGTACAGAGAAATCCTGGAGGAAAACCTGCTTAAGTCTGCAAGAGACCTGGGACTTGGGAGAAGATTCATCTTCCAGCAGGACAATGACCCCAAACATACAGCCAAAGCCACACTGGAGTGGCTTAAAAACAAAAAGGTCAATGTCCTGGAGTGGCCCAGTCAAAGCCCGGACTTCTATCCAATTGAGAATATGTGGAAAGAATTGAAAATTGCTGTTCACCAAAGGTCCCCATCCAACTTGACTAAGCTTGAGCAGTTTTGCAAATGGACAAAAATTGCAGTGTCCAGATGTGCAAAGCTGGTAGAGACTTATCCAAATAGACTCATGGCTGTAATCACTGCCAAAGGTGCCTCTACCAAATATTGACTCGAGGGAGTGAATACTTATGCAATCAGTTATTTTCTGTTTCGTGTTTGTAATTAATTTAGAACAATCTGTAGATTTTTTTTTTTTCACTGACATTATGGACTTTTTTGTATTGATCGGTGGCAAAAACTCCTAATTAAATCCATTTTGATTCCATGTTGTAACACAATAAAATGTGGAAAATACTTTTGAGAACCACTGTATAGGGACTGGATAAACATGTACTTGGGGCATTCAATCTGTAAATGCAGCTACAGAACTCTGTTAGCAATTTATTAAGCACATTGTCTTGATGACCTTGTCATGATACTGGCAAATTTCCAGGTCAAGTTTCATCATAACTGGACCACCGGTACTCTTGATACATGTGTAATTTAATATTGCACTTGAGTTGTTCGTTACAATTTAAACAGGTTCCCAAGTCAAACATGTTTGTCCACATGGGTTATTTTACGGACACCTTATTGGCACGGTAAAGATCTTGCAAATCATCAGTTCGTAAAAGGTTTAATTAAATCGGATGGCTGAATAATGGATTTGTTTGGAAAGCGTGAATGTGAAAAACTGATAAATGAACTCTTGCAAAAAAAAAAAAAAAAGGCTATTTACCTTACTGAGGCTCTGCATGACTTCAACAGCTTCTTTATAATAATTAACTGTTCCTGAAGTTCCTGACAAAAAAAAAAAAAAAAAAAACACAACTGTTACAATATCAGCACAATTCTTAAATATACTTTGGCTATTAAAGGTTACTTTGGCTGCTTGCAGTGCAATGCTCATTCCTGCAGCTATGTCCTCTTTCCATGCACCCTTACGTGTTTGGATTTTGCAATAATTCCTCTCACCCTATGCGGTCTCATGAAGTGTTCATTGCCAACTTTGAGCCAGATTACCCGAATACCGTAGATGCCACAGTGCAAAATGTCTAACTGGTTTTAACACGTGAAATGTTTCAAATACACCTTCATTAATTTAAAAGGCAGACCAGGACTGATCTGGATTCACACTCAGTCTCCTGCTGACACTTTACATATCAATGGTTTACCCAGAACTTACCCTGAATTTGTCCAGCTCTTTTACTTTTGTGTATAATGACTTGCTGATGCAGGAAACGTTGAACAACGGGTTGTGCCATATATAATCCAGCAGCTGTTTGGAGAAGTTACACACTGGATATTTACTGAAGTCCCATTTCATGAGGATTCGTCCTGGGATGACAGACTCAAAATTGCTATGGCAACAGTCGCAAAAGTACTTCCCCAAGTACTCACAGTATCGCAGCTTCTTAATATACCCTACATGGACACAAATATTTTGAAAGTACTTTATTTAAAGCAAGAACAGGACAACTGTATTTTTTGCTGCCTGTTATTTGGCAGGAGTGCTTTACATGTCATCTGTGTAAATAAGAGAACACCCACACAATAAGCATCCTTCAAACAATAAAAACAACATCGCCCTGCATAGCTCAGTTCCCTCTCGGCTGCCTAATCGAGGCGGACGATGAAACATTGTAGCTTTTCACCAGGTGATGAGAAGAAAGTCTCTTTTGGTTTTGCCTCCCTAACCCACAGGGAGTAACAGAGCCACTGCAATGCTCACTCTTGAATTCCTATGAAGACCGTTGACTTCGCACAGCCAGGACGCAAACTGCACTCCTCAGACTGTAGGACACCCTGAACACCACTCGGCCATGCTTTTTACCAGGTGTGCCACTCGGGGACTCCTCATAGTTATTTAACATGATGGGTTTCTGTTTACCAAATTAATAAAATTTAAATAAATAAATAAAATCATACTTGGCTCCACTTGGGTTCCACAACCCGCACAGAGGTAATGCTGAGAAGCTACAACAGAGTCCCGCCTATGTGAGCAAAAAACAAATCATTCAAAATTAAAAAGCAGCAAGGGGAATTTATAAATAGTTCCCAAAATGTTTCAGTTGAATTTGTTATTTTTGCTACAAAAAATATTTACATTCAATTAACACATTGATTACTTATTGATTGAATGAATGAATGAATGAATGAACATATATATTGCTCCAATTACAGCATGAATAAAATAAGTTACAAGTCAGTCCCCTTTGAATGAAATATCTTCAAGGATAAGGTCCGATGCCTGTTATAGCCCTAATCTCTATAGGGCTGCACTAAATGTTTTTATTAGTGGGGTGTAACGTGCCCGGTGTCAAGCCTATCCACATAGACCAGTGTTAATGAATGACAGGTCAATGAGAGACTCCCTACCGGTCCTTTACACCGGGATACAAGTCTAACTTTTTTTTATTTTTTTATTTTAAAACAACCCTATAAGGTTTACATTGCAAGTGCCCCTGCTTTCAGAAACGTCAAGAAACACAGAGACTAACTAATTTTATACCAGCTAACCCCATTGCAGACAACTTCCGTCATGGAGGGTCAAACCCCAACTTTCCATGCTGCAAAATAACAAACTTTAAAAGGCCACAATGACGCAAGTTGCCCTACAGATCTTACTTTGACACTGGGTGTATAATAAAGATGATCTGAAAGCGAGGTGGAGCCCAAATCCAAGTGCCTCGCATTCTGGACTTCAGCTTAATCTCTTCAGCTAGGTCCAGACTGGACTCACCCATCCAATCAGCTCTGCCCGGGAGAAGCTGCGTTACAAAGACACACAGATAATGGGCTTAGCCGGGGATAGTGTGCTACAGACACAGAATATAGTCTGGTCCAAGAAGTAAAAATTGTGACTACAAAAAAAATATTAAAAAAATGGTGAGACTAAACAGTACTGTTTATCACACTGAACAAGCTATTTATGATTGTGGGTCTAACATTAATAATCTAAATAGACCTAAATACTTGTCTTAACTCTATACTGTATTTTATATTATTAATCCCCGCCTGGACCTAAACCTTGGCTGCCAATGTGTGGTGTGTAATTTACTGCTTGTGGATTTACACAATAAAACCAATAACACAACATTGTGAAGTTACAAGTTCACAGTAGGTTGTGTAAAATTTCCCTCTCCAACCTGCTCTCTGTACACAGAACTAGACCGTAGTGGACTGTGAATCTGTCCCCTGAAAAACATTGACAGGCACAAATAACAGAGAAAGGAACCGGCTCAAACTGCCCTCCAGTTGACACAAATACACTTTAATGAGTTTGCATATGACAGCACCATGACTAACTCCACTTGTAAAAATGGCACCATGACTAACTTCATATGTCACCATCATTACTATTTAAAATCTTGTATTTGAGGAAGTCTGTTTAATTTTCAACACATTTCAGTCTCTTAACACAGCCTTGCTCATCTGGTGTAGCTGTTATAACACACTGAACTCACTTCCTGCAGCGAGGGGGGCAAACTGCCAGACTGTTGCTGCTGTTCACACTCCAAGTGTAGCCATTGCTTCCGGAACATCCTGACCAGCTGCTGAGCCAAGGCTTCAGCACAGCAGGGCCTCATGGGAGGTGATGAGGAACTGCAATCGAAAAACAAAATACCAACTACTTTAGTGTTAAGCAGGACCTTTATAAAATCTTACCACATTAATACTGCAGTTTTCTCATGGTTATAATATGCATTCACTATAGTTTACCATGTGTTTTAAATGTGCTTTACTATACCTCTGGTCTTTGCAATGCTTACCTATGCTTTTATATTTTGCTATACTTTTACTATGGAAATCGAGCCCAGAGTCATCCTACAACAGACATGACACAGTTTAAACTGCAATATTTGTCAGACAAATTGGTGTCATGCAGATATTTTCTACTGAAGACTTGCACTGAAGCTGCAAATGAGCAAAAGCGTTTTTGCATTTTGGTAGTAGAGTTTTTCAACACTTTTACAAGAAATAAATGTTTATAACATGATAAAAAAAATCTTTGTAAAGGTTGCTAATCACAGCATACTACAAGGTACTGCACAAGGAGTCAAGCAGACCAATGGCCTCAGGAGTATTTTTAATAGTAGAGCGGATAACAGAGATTTTGGGGAGGAATTTTTCAAATGATGATACAAGTATGAAACCTGGCACAGATATTCACATGGGATCATTTTTCAAGAAAAAAAAACAAAACAAACATTAGCCATGTGAAAATCCATGATGGCTGCCATTTTTCCCTACCAATGTCTATTTTCAAGACAGAAATTGATAGTGTCTATTTATATGTTTTTGAACACGCTGAAATTCTACTATCCAATGTAAATGCCTCCAATGTTTCTTTTTATCATTTCAAGAAGCAATGATGTAAAATAAGTGTTGTTGTACAGCATGATCAACGTCATTTGTAGTATATTAGTAATTGGTGTAGTAGCAGAGGAAGTACCTTTGCTTCAGCAGTCACCCACATACTCTGGATGGACTACAGATACTGGTCCTCATTGCTCACCCCAGCTCTCACCTATAGCTCCAAGTAGTTGCTAGTGCAATCAGAAAACACTGTCACACAGAAAAGAGAGTGATGTCAAGGCACTACCAGGGCACATTGGTGACATTGCTATGGAACTCAGCATGGGGTTCAGTGTCAGCTAAATGATTAGTGCTCAACATGTAGCAATAATTTAAATTTAGTGTCTCAAATGTTATCTAACCGACCCCATATCGGTTAGGTAGCCGCACCTGAAAAATCAACAGGATGTGCCAGTGCAGGAGAGCCAAGCCAGATGATGTACAGATCAGACAGAATTTAAAATGACACTGGATGAATGATCAGGCTAGGTGTAGGGCAAATGCACAAACCTAGCTGTATCCCATACTTCAAAGAGCATACAGCATAAGGCGGTCAAAGGATAAACCCTCGGCCTTAGACCGTTGATCTACTACAGGAAAAGGAAAATGGCTACACCTACCAAATCTAAATTGTAAACTGACTGTAGTAAAATGCTTTTGGTCAACAGGATTAGGACAGGTCAAGTCACCACCAAGTTCCTACAAGAGAACAAGATGGCTATAGCAACATTGCCACAAACATTCCTCCATTTCATGCTATCAATACCGATCATGCTGGACCCAAACACACTAGACGAAGGTGATGGCAGAGAAAATACTTTGATAAGAAACACTGTAAAGTATCATCATAGCTGTAGACTTCTGTTCAACACAAAGCTACAAAAGAGCTCAAAGAAAGGAAGGAGAACACTTCACCTGGAAGATCTGACCCTCATGCAACATGTAAATCGATCTGCCTATCAGGCAGAATACACAGTGGGGGCAGGCAACAGACTGTTGTTAGCCAGGCACCCAAAGTCCTGCTGACTGGGGATGGATCAAACAAGGTGAAACGGGGCAGATCTGTTGGACTGCTCTTCCGCCTATTGCTGCAAGTTGCCAGGAACTGACAAAATGTGGCTGAAAAGACAGACTTTAGTAATAGGTGCAAGTGCTAACGTTGCGGTCTTAGTTGCACAATACTATGTAGCTGTATGTGCCAGAGCTAGCTGGGTAATCTAATGAACCTCATCTGTTTTACAGATCCACAGTACTGTTGGATGTAAAACAATAACAGGAGGCGGTGCATTTAATATGCCTGGTTAATGTATCTGTAACTATAACCCTTTCGTCTGTATTGCAAATGTCAGGCTGAAGGGACTCATTGACAAACACATATTGATAAGACGTCAAAGGTACTTTGGAGGCATTATTTTATAGAACATTAGTTTTAGCATAGTCAAAAACAAATACACTAGGATTGTTAAAATCGGACAATATCAATTTGTGTTAAAGGGTATTAATGGAGAAAACCAGTGGCCATCTTGAAAAATGGCAGCCATCTTGGATTTTCAGGCAGCTAATGTTTCTTTTCTTGCTGACTGGCCCAACGAGATCATACATGGACATTTTTATGCTTGTATGATCATTTGAATAATAATCTCGGTTATCAGCTCTACTAGAATGGTTACTGTAGGTTCTATTTAGTGGTGTTTTTCTGCAGGACTTCCAGTAGGGTCCCCAGTGTCCCCCCTGTAGGTTTAACAGTACTATTTCCACATTAAAGCTGTTTCTCCCATTCCCTCTCCTGAACTGAAGTTGACTCACTAGTCAGTTTCTGTTGCTAAATATAAACTGAATGTATTGAAAAATATACTTTGCCTGAGCCTCCAAAATCCCACTGACTTTTGAAATGACTTGCTTTTAATAAGAATTCAGGTCAGTAAGCTCACTTTCAGTCTAATTTAAACTATATTAATTTCTCACAGTACATTATCTTTCTTGTTCCCGACACTAGTAATACTGAAAGAAATGTATACAATTCAGTGACAAACGCTTCACACTGTAGGTCTATATCAAGGTCTCAATGACAGTATACTACAGTGCCAACATACCGCTTTGCATATTTGCATTTTCGTTGCGACGATTCACAAAGTATACATTGTTGTATGTACCAAGAAAAAATATGTTAACGAATAGATCCACAATACGCCTATTTAAATACTTCATTGCAAGACCTCTTGCATACATTGTGAGAGTCATGCGACATTGTTCAAATAAATAGCTGGTGTTGAGTTGTGGTTTGCTGCAGCAGAGGGTGCCCGAAGGATAACGTCTATACATGCAAGAATCAAAACATTGTTTTTGTTAAATGCAAACGTCATCTGTACAGTGCATTCTGTTCCGTCTTCATTTTACCTATTTTAATACTGTTCTATATATAAAAAATGAAAAAAATTAATCCCATCAGATTCTATAGTGGGGCCCCAACCTTCACACCCAAAAAGCTTTTCATAGTCATACAGTAGCCTCTCGTCATAAGGAGGTGTCTGGTTTAAAAACAATACAATAAAAATCGCAAACACATACATTTACAGTTCTCTATTTTAAATATAATCATAACACTAAATGTGTTTTGGGTACGCTACACATTACATTATGTAAATATAAATCTGTACAGGAGGTAAAAATCTAATGAACACCTAGCACACTTTTTTACTTTAGCCTACTGATAAAACAAAATCAAATCATGCTGCATTGTACACATTTAAACAAACTAAATGATTTCAGGGTTATTATTTTAAATTATTATTTGCTCAGAAGCTCAGAATGAGCTGGAGGGGTTAGTGGCACATGTGTGCAGTCTATTGCTCTCAACACGCTGGGAAAACCAGAAATGTCATAGAAATGTGTTTAAGTCTTGTAAAAGTACACCCGGACTTTAGTGAAAATTAGGTATATTAGGTATAAAATGTATTGAGTACAACTGGCAACGCACAAGAAAAAGCAGAACAATGCCAACAACTGCAACTGTTTAAAACGTGCTTTCAAAAGTTCTTAACAAATTGATGCAATTGTAAGTGTTGTAATTGCCGGCAGCTTTAGTACATCTCATTATAATATTTGTGAACTCTCATTTGCGCTATCTCTGTCCCCTTTTTGCAAACTTATACAGGAATGCCCATAATTATATATTCATCTAAAGCTGAACTGCAAAGAAAAACTGCTGCCGCAAAGCATTCCCTAAAAAGCCGCTAACAGCACTGCGCATGTTTAGTACATTTCACCCTAGACTTAGACTTGTTTGTGACTCTGCAACACTTCAGTACACCTACCTCTGTTTTACAGTTAAACACGACATTGCTGATTTATTGTTTAGAAGTAGAATATATAGTTAAATCTATTTCATCAGACACCAATGTACCTTGTAGTTTCAGTGTCTTCTGTGCTTGGCTTGTTTTCATCTAATTTGCATTCTAGAAATAAAAACAAACGTATCTGCATTACATTTCTATGTGCATCACTGACAAGTGTAAACTAGAACAGCGCCAATATTAAAAAGCTTTTGTCAATTTTTTACTTCTACTGCAGGGCTGTTGTGATCCTTGTTTCTGCTGCAATGAGTTCTCTAAATAATTATTATTAAATATTTATAAGCTTTCTCCAGAGAACAGAGCGGAAATAAGCAGTCAAGAAGTGTTTTATGAATAGCCGACCAAATTCAATTTTAACACCTAAACTAGATCTGGAAAACAATTACATTTTCAGTTATCGATTATCAACTCAATTTATCACAATAATGGGTGATAATCAGCTAGTCAAGTGTAGCTGCTGTTTCAATGTCTATTGTGCCATTTCCTGAACCACACATGTACAGCTATGGCCAAAAGTTGTGAATCACCTTATAGAATTAACTAATTTTGCTTCATAAAGTCAAATGAAACCTGCTGAATTATGTCACGTTCACGTATTGAAATGCATACTGCTTTGTATTTGTCAAACTGAAAAAAATTGACATTTCTCAATCTAACATGAAATACTGTACAGCTATTGTGGCTTCTAGAAGACTTTTGCTATATCAGTTTGTAGTTTCTTTTATTACATGATGTTAAATAAAATATCAAAATTTATGTTCATATATATATATATATATATATATATATATATATATATATATATATATATATATATATATATATAAAATTTAATTAAATTAATGTGTCAATCCTACATTTCTAGGTAATGCAAGACTTTTGGTTGCATGTTCAATATCTGTATTGTGAGGATTATGATCCCTTACCAGATACTTCTTCCTCCTTTTCAAGGTGTGGGTTTGAGGCAGTCAGGTCAGGAGAATGTTTTGTGATGGACTGGTGCCCTGGGTAACCTAAATAGGAACAAAATCAACAAGGAGACAACTTAATCATCTTATACTCAAACCAGAGCACAGACAAGGGGGCCACAATAGCCGCACAATACACACATCTAGAGTTTATCAGATTGCAGTCAAATACAATCTGTACGGGGCTGGGAGTGTGCAAGTTTGTTGACGATCAAGGCAGTTCTTGTGTTCACAATGCAGAGTGGGACAGATGAAACTGATCCGCACAGAAGGGTCCCCATTTTTAGGACCCTAGAATAGGACAAAAGAGGATAAAGCTTCATGAAAACAAGATGGTGAACGTATACATTCTATTTCAACTGCCAAAACAAGTTAAGTCATTGTAAATGGCAATGACCTCAGTTCAAGACTTTTCCCCCCTGATAGAAAAGACTTCCTCATAACCTAGAACTAAACTGTCTGGTATACTATTCCCTGCTAATGAACCATTCCCCGCCTGTATCCCTATCGACCGTCATGATTAAAAGAGTCCTCAAAAATGGACTGTGTTGTATAATGCTTGAACCAAGATCACACTAATGATGCAATGACATCAGGAAGAAAAAATATGAAAAGGTCAACCTATGGTCAGGTTCCAGATACCAACCACATGATGAGAGTTGTCAATCCTTTTTAAACCCTTAAATATACACCTACAGTTAAACCTTGATTATCTGAACACCTTTGCTTTGTCAACAGCCCCATGGCAACTTTTGTTCTGCACAGTGCTCTTCAGCCCTGTTGTCATGGTAAATTAGTTATTCAGTCCTCAGTCTCTGCTATTTACAGTACATCACAGTGTGGTAGGTTACATATTTATTTAAAGGTAAAGGGGTTTTAGAATATACTTTTGATTGGAAAGTCAACAATTTCAGTTGTAATTTGATTTTCCGAACAGTTACTTTGGATAACAGAGGTTAGAAAGAATGAACCACAGAACCTTCATAGCCACTATCTGAGGACGCAGTGGACTCAGAGTGTTTCTTGGTGACTGAGTGACAGCCATCGGAAACCTCTTCCGAGACTCCAGAGGCAGCGCTTGCTTTCCCCGACATGTTAGCTCTCCTGCTCAGAACAGTACACTTCATGTTCTCCAAAGCTGCCACGATCATATCTGCAATGATGAAGTGTGCATTCTCCTGGGGGGTTAAAGCAGGCAGTTAGCAACAAAGACAATTAATGATGTGGTGCCCCACATTGTTTTAAAACTACACTTCAAGGAAATATTATCTCTACATAGTACAGTAGGTGTTTCCGATGTAACAAAACAATTCTGATGAAAAAGGGCATTTTCGTTCTGATGTAAATTTACAGTATAACATAGCTGTAGATCACACTCATGAACATGTCTATTTAGATCACAGTGGTATGAAAGCCTAAAGAAGGACGCAGAAAGCTTGAATGCCCTTTAGCGAATATATAAATATATAAAGTCAAGGCCTGGTTTCTGGTGAAATTGAAAGTGACAAGTAAGCAGAACTCAAATGTAACTGAACAAAAATAAAATCCCTTATGTCACAGTGTGGTATGTTGACATGTACTAGACTAGCTAGTCTCCTGTACAGTGAAACCTCTCTATTTAAACCAGTCAAGGGACCAAAAAAATGTCCTTAGTAGGGGGCAGTCTTTGCAATTTGAGTGTTTAAAAAAGTTCTTAGTATAGCCAATGTAATGAAGTGTTTAACCACTCTTTGAAACAAGCTTCAAAATGATACTAACGTTATTTATCTAAATTAACTGGTTCTCAAACTTTCACACCCCACTTCCTCTTATCTCTGGTACTTGGCGGCCCCCTCCACACACGTACATATACGGTAAAAAAATACAACAAACCACGGGCTTCTCTGTATGTCAATGCGGTTGTGTTTTATTTTTTTGCATGAATCAGCCACTGTTTCATTGTAATAAGAGCAAACTTAACACAGCAAATAATTATTTACTTATTGTGTCCAACACTTACTAATGTACACACCACGTAGTAAGCCGATAAACAACACACATTGTAGACTTTGATCAATAATATGCAAGCTTAAAATGCACCAGTCAGATCGGCAAATAGAAATTCTGACATTTAATATATGGGTTAAGATGTGAATGGTAACATAAATAAATAAAATAAAATCTTCTCATGCATCCCCAGGATACATTCTCCATCCCCTCCCCAGTTTGATAACCAGTAGTCTAGGTCACCATCCCCCTCCCCCATCCCATGAGAGTAGTGTCATGTACATATGATGTATGTGTATCATCAACCACAAGCACCTCCCCAGTATGTGGTTTCTTGAGCTGCAATTAATCTCATAGGGAAACTTAATGAAAGCTGACCACTGTTTAACCAGCAAAAATGTAGTTGCACCCCTATAAAATATAGTAAATCATATAATGTCACATGCAACAGCTCATACAGAAGTTGTTGCCTCACCTTGTCAATTTCAGTGCTAGCACTCAAAGGCCCGACAGAGTAATCCACTGGACTGACCAGCTCTTCAACGTTTTGCTCACTTCTCACTGAAGAAGAAACCAAGTTGTCATGTTACAGTTCATTGTTTTTCCTTTATCAAATATGGGTTAAGAATGTTCTTGTCAACATGATAAATGTAATACACAGCAATGTTGTAAAAAAATGTACAGGTGAAAAAAAAAGGGGGGGGGGGGGGGGGGGGGGTCAAAACAGGTCTTTCACAGAATTTTACTAGAGTTCAAGAAACAATTTTTGAGAACCAAAACACAGCTTCCACGGGGAGATAATGGCATTTACTGAATGTAAAATGGACGTGTGAAAAACATGTGCCCAAACATTAAAACAATGTGGAAGTGTAATTTTAACACAACTTATAAAAGGAACTTTAGTGCGAGAATTGTATAACACAGCTATGTACCAAGCTAATGGTTCTCAATACATTTAGTATGCAGGATTTATATAACTCTACTAAAGGTAACCCTAATAACCCTACTAAACCACTACCTCAAATGGTTTCTTAGATATGAAAAGTTTTACAAAAGCACAGAAGCAAAATGGTAAAAAAAAAAAAAAAAAAAAAAAAAAAAAATGTTTTTCACAATATCCTCATCTACAAAAAAACATTGCTAAAGTCCGGTTTTTTCTTTTTGTCTGATGCTCAGAAGTTAATTCAATGCTATATTTGCTGGACTTCCACGTCTCACTAGAACAAAGAAAAGGGCTCATATAAACTCCAGTGTACTTTAAAACTGCCTTTACAATCTTACTATTGACACAAAGCGCTGGATTACATAACAGAGATTCTGTCCCCATATGAATCTCTACGTTCTTTAAGGTCAGCTAACGCTGGCATTCTGTGCCTCCAGAAGGAACAACTGAACAGGAGAGGAGGAAGTGAATTTAGTTATTATGCCCCCAGATTGTGGAACTCATTGACCCCTTCCTATTAGAGATGCTGCATCGATCAATATTTAAGTCAAGATTAAATATTTTCTAGTTTAGCCTTTTTAACCTGTTTTAATGTTAGAAAATAGTTGTCTATTTTATGTGCTTGTTTTTGTGTTTTATCTGTCATTCTTATTAATGTCTTGTTTTCTTCAATGGTTTTATTTATATTTGTTATTACTTATTGATATTATTATTAGAATTATGTACTGTTATTTTGTAATTCTTACTACTTCTTGATACTGCATACTTCTGTTCCAATTTTAACTGACATGTAAAGAACTTTAATACACTGGTGCTGTATAAATAAAATAAACTGACATTGAATTGAAAATAAAATTGTATCCACCTAGCAAAAATTGTAGCCATGCTGAGGGACCAAACTTATGCCACACACATACAATAATTTGTATTAAAAGCAACACTCTACCAGAATATATGCAGACATCCAAGTTGGATCCCTCTTCAGAGTTTCCCCAAACTCCTTCCATAAACGCAGAGCCTCTGAAAGGAAAGTAGAGGCCAGTAGAAAACACCCTGTTGAAGTTGTCTGTCAGGGAGTTGCTCCTCGGTTTAGGGGGTGGAGGGGAAGGGCTTCTCCGCTCATCCTGTGACTCTGCTTGGTGCGTTTCTGGGGTGGTAGATGTTTCAGGTGAAGATGAAAGCAGCACATTGGAGGAGGACCTCTCTACAGGTGAGGAAATCATTTCCCGGGAAATGACAGGGCTACTTCTAGGTAGAGATAAGAGGTCAAAACCTCCGTCTAAATGGACAGAATCCAGCTGTCCTGTTGTCTCATTGTCCATTTGACAAGTAGCGTTGCTGTTTCTGTAGTATCCATCATAGCCATCAGCGGAGTTCCCCCCTCCCCCCGTAAGTTCCTCATCACTACTATCTGACCAGTCTCTGGCTGCAGCAGCATTCTTGGGCACAGGCTGGTATTTCAGTCCACCTGAAGTTTCCAGCACCGACATGAGAATCTCTTTTATTGCTGCAGGACTGTCAGAGTGTCCAATTACTGCCGGCTTCGAAAACTCCCCTGCAAGACACAGGGAATGTTCATTGAGTTTGCAGTTTTTAATAACATACCCCATAATCATTTAGAATTACAGGTAAAAATATTCTCCAAATTATATAACATGTTTATGTAACTGGGCAGAGGCTGGGAACAAACTACTGGCCATGCACACCACTAGTGAGCATCTTAATCACTCATAGTTTTAGAGTTTTTAAAACTAATCTCTTCTCACAGTCAGGGGACAGAATCAGTAACAGCAGTGCATCACACCCTAACAGTGCATCACTTTACAGTATCTACCCGTCAACAGGAAATTACATTACATTACATTTCTTTTTGTAAATATCAGGGAAATGTGGTTAAGGTTTATTTTTTTTAAATACAGGTCAGCAGAACAGATTTTTTTTTTTTTTTAACGTGTGCATCCAGTTAAAACTTGTTTGATAATAGAAGCCCATGTTAACAACAAGTCAATATTAAAAAAAATCTTTGGTTAACAGGAGGTACTGCATTTCTATTGGTCTTTTACAATAAAATAACAGACAGCTTAACAGTAGTCCACAACAATGAGCCCTTTCACAAAGAAATACAAATATATGAACTAATAAAATGTGATATTCATTAAACTGTTTCACATTGTCAGCTCCATAAACAACAACGTTCAAATGCTACCTTTCAGTTAAAGCTTTGGGAATGGGGCTCGATATCCAGAAAATTTCATCCAGTCACATCCTTTACCTGAAAGCAATGAGGTGAGAGGAGTCTGGTTGACAGAAGAGGTCTTTTGAAGGTTCCCTCCCTTTGACGGTTCACATTCAGACACAAGGAGGGGAAGAGGAGTGTTGCCTTTGTCAATCTAAAAAAAAAAAAATGTAAAACATGGCTGTACAACTCTGATATTTTGCATGTTTTTTTGGTTTTTTTTGGTTCCTTACAATTGCAAAATAAATGGACCATTGTACTGTACCTTCACCTATATCCGTAAACGCTGACCTCACTGCATTGCACAGCCCCACCATACCCAAATACCATGGAATTTAGCCAGGTGGAATATTTTCCTACTCTGTTGTCAATGTGCTTCCCCCATCTAACAATGTAGCCATACCTTGCATGTTTAAAGCAAAGTGTAACTGCACAGTTGTGTTAATAATCATGAAAGACAACTTGTTTCGTGCAGTCTCTGTGCAATGCAAGGACAGTAGGTTATATGGGAAAATGTTTCGCGAAACCAGTTACTTATTTAACTGGCCCAACCCGCAGACGATGCTTTTGTGACCACAATACACTAATTAAGGAGTCTGCATTCAGTTTTAGAGGTTTTACGTCAATAAATGGGCAAGGGAGGATAATACCTCCCGTGGGTCTCTCCTGATTCAAAATAGTGCCGTGATCAAAAGTGAACAGACATAAGGTTACATTCCCCCTGCCAGTGTCTCCTACAAATTGAAATGGGACAGTCCTTTATGAAATCTTACCTTGCTCCCCATCCATCTATTTGTAACATTTTCCAAGGAAGAACTAGCAAAAAGCTGCTTGCAGTTAATATACTAGTAGGATAAATATCCAAACTGCCAGCAATGTCAAGAAACTCACACCAACTCTAAGTTCACACAAGACAGGGCACATTTAAAATGTCTAAGCATGCCTATATTTGTGGTTAATTCTGTGCAATTTGAAACATGCCTAAACTGAGCTGCCAGGCTAAAAAAAAAAAAAAAAAGAGAGTTATATTACAAATACCTGACTATGCGCTCAAGAGCAGACTTGGACAATCAGAACCTCACTGACTACTTTAACAAGTCTACAAGTAACAGAACAGAATAAGAGAAGACCTCTTAATGGTTAATGCCTCCATTATAAAATCATCAGTAACATCTGCAGTCTAGTGTATGGATGCACTTACAGTACCTATGAAATGCTGTTGGATCTGATGCCCTGTTCATTGTTACTGAAACTGACATGAACGGGGATATCCAGCTTTTATACGCGCTTCACATCACAGGTTCAAACTTTATCCAAACCTTTGAATATATAACCTTTAACAATTCAATTATACTACATTATTATATTATTTGTTCTACATATAGTATATATTTAATAACCAGAACTAGGCAAACAAATCAAATACATGCATAAAGTCATTGAGGAAGTCTCCAATGCCCATCAATAAGTGGAAAAAAGGTCTGACACTTGATTACACATTAATAACAAATTTAAGAAGCCTTACCATCTGTGAAATGCGTTGATCCACGTCATTCTTTCTACTGTGTCTTTTTCTCACAGTGCCATATCTTTTTCTGGAGATTCTGCAGGAACTCATTGCACAGTGCCTAAAACACACACACACACACACACACACACACACACACACACACACACACACACATACTATTACTGTTATAAGCAGTCATAGTCTATTGACCGCTTTCATCACTTCTTACTGGTTACAATACCATTTTGTGTTGCTACTTCAGTGTAGTCTTGTTTTATAAAAATAATTCTGTTGCAAAACAAGGCTGTCAGATTTTAAAATGTCTCTGTAAAAGTGGAATTCCTCGATCAGTTCTACCACTTTAAACCTGTATAGTACTAAAAGGAAGCTTAGTAGCAACACATTTATAAAGACAATTGGATATCTGATCCAAGGTCCGCATGGGATGCAGAAGTTCACTCTAAGATTCTCTTAAATGATGCATTACAAATATTTATAAACCTTAGGAGTCAAACGTGTGTCTGGCTGAGATTGGGTCATTAGCTGCCAGGAACTGTTTTGTTTCAATGGTTTGAACAAACACTGGTTGGACACATGCTAAAAATATAAAAATGCAAAAATAATAAAAAATGTATATATTACACACACACACCCCAACAAATACTGATTGTAATGAAGAAAAAACAAACCATCCTATTAAGAACAACCTAATTAAAAAAAATAAATAAATCACGTAATTTCAAATATTCAGTGCACTGACCTGTACCGTAACATAAAAAAGTGTACAGAATAAAATTCACTGAGGCATGATTTATGTCATCATAATTCAATATTTTAGTATCACATTATGACATCACAAACAACTAGACTGATGGAATCTGTCATAACAGCGGAATTATTGGAGACCTGATTTTCACTTCTACCTCAAAAGAAACATTTTTCTACACTACAGACCTGCAAGGGGTTTTTCCTTGGTGCTGAAAGAGATAACACTGTGCAGATGGGACTTATCAATTTAGTGCTACCTTGGCTGACCAAAACTCATTAACTGTGTCATGAGATTCATTTTTTGTATTTTGTAAATCTGCAGCCATGCAAAACAGGATTAAGTAAACTGCTTTCTGGCCTTCTGGCCACTCTCAACACCTCACAAATTATGTACAGAAAGTAAGAAATCACACAAATTATCCAGATGATTTACAGTACAAGCACTGCAAGGAACATTTAACCTTTTACGTCCTGGTCAATGCCATCCTCTTTGACAAACATTTGTACAACAGATACAAAGCTGGCTCCTATTCATTTTACAATAAATCTAGAATCACAACAATCAAACATTTAGGGGCACCCTCTGTGCGTCTGAAAGTACCATGCCACAAAGAACAGTGCAGTCGATAGAACGATGTCTGCGTAAAAACCCATGAAACAAGTATATTTTGGCAACTCATGAAGCAACTTGTTGTATGTTCTATTTTAAGCATAGTTCAAGCTACATCTAAACTTGATTTGTTGATATTACTTTTTTTATTATTATTATTGAAGATCAATAAATAATGTCCATTGCTAACTACATGGACAAATAAACAATAACATACAAGAGTGATTGCATAAATTACATCAAATGCATACATTTATAAATGCAAGAAATATAAATACTTAACAGTCCCTAATTAAAACACTGCATTAAGTTAATAACCTATTAAAAAAAAAAAAAAAAAAAAAAAAAAAAACTTATTTTTCCTTCAAAATAATTTATTCCACTTGAATTTCTGTTACTTTCTGGTTTCCCTCTAAAGCCGTGTATCATTTGATCCAGAAAAACTGCATGCAAGTTGTCTGATGTTACGGAGGATTAAGTGGCTGTGTGAATACCAGAGTATGATAGTCCGTGTTGTAAATGTATTCATTACTTGGCCATTAATCATTACCCGTGCTTATACCTTAAGGTCTAATAATTGTAAATTAATACAATACGGCCAATAAAAGGAAAAAACAACCAACAAGCAAGCCAAAAGTAAAACTGCAGCCTTCTCTAGTAGTATTCGGAAGATAAAGCCACTCAAACAACATACCAGCTCTAATCCAACACATTTATTACACTGATGAACATATTTCACCGTGTATGTTAATGCTTCAAACAATCTTCTACTTGTGTAACTTTATCAAGTTTTTTTTTTTTCATTTAACTGTGGTGTAGAAATGTGAAATCATAACATCTACGCCCATTTATACTTTTGATTTGAATTATCATCATTAGTACTGACACGATTGGTGCCTCGGATTAACAAGAGAATACACGGCTCAATGGGCGCTCGGTTTCTTTGTGACAGTTTGGCAAATTAATCCTGCATCAATGATTACAACCTAGTCCGTGTTACATTGAATTATGCGTTATACACACACTGTACACAGCCACCACCGAGTTAAATAGTAAAAATAAACACGCGAACTCTAACCCAATTTTTGTGAACTCCGTTATAATAATAATAATACTTACTTACTTAATTTAGTGCAGTTTCAATTCTGCTATAATATAAACACCGAGGACGCAGACGAACTGTGTCACGGTCTTCTTGAACCCTGTGTAGTTTGTCGTTTGTGTGTTCCTGTTAAATCTTGACTGTGAGTCGCCGCTCCAGTTGAACAACAGTTTATGTAAATTAAAGCGATTACATACCTCACTCGCTCCTCATCACAACAGAGCAAATGGGAGAGTCAGTTCAACCTGTACTTCCTGTCTTTTTATTAGCTGCCTGTTGGCCAGTTTACCCGAGGAAAACAAGTTTGCATTTGTTCTGGAGACACACCCAGCTCGAAATCTTCAAGTTCACTGATAAAGCGCAATAACTGTGTACGCATGGGACTGCCGCTTATTCCACCCTAGGGTTTAACCAAACAGTATAGCAACTGTAGCAAGGCACGTGTTTCTTCTTTTGACACGCAATAAATTGCGCAAATTAAACAGACTTGGAGATCTAGCATGGAATAACTTTTTCATATTAGTGGTTCACAGTTGTTGTTGTTGTTGTTGTTGTTGTTATTGTTATTATTATTCATTCAAAACCAATAACAGAATGTCACTACAGAACCGTATGGTTCGCGTTCATCATTTATTTCCCTTTCCATTCAATTCAATGGGCTGATCTGCCAGTTCATTGCATAATCTTCCTAACTGTAACCACTTTAACCCCCTCCCTTTTACAAAGTGGTTTAAAAAGTTTGACGACCACTTTGTAGAAAAAAAAATCCAAAGAGGTTTAAACAATGCCTTTTAGAAAATAGTAAATCTGTCCACTCTGGAGGTACATGTAGTCCAGTGAATTCTACAAGTTGATTTGGTCTTTCATTCCTATGTAGTCAAGTGAGGAGTCTCATTTATGTCCCTAATAGAAGTTTTGCATTAGCAAAAACTTTTTGTCTTTTTTTTGTTACAGATTTACCTTATGTTGTTACAGACAATGGACCGTTTAGCTTATAATGCACAGCTTTGAAAGAAATCAAAGTTTTTGCAAACACCTATTTTAATTTTAAAACCAGTGAGAATGCAAAAGTCATAAACATTAAGAAAATGTAATTTGAGACAACTCACTCATTAACTATTAATAAGTTGAATGTATTGTGGATCCCTCTGTATGAAAACTCTTGTGTTATTAGTAGACATTCAGAATGCTTAAATTAAACATCAAAATGTCTTGTAAAGGTAATATCCATAATAACGTTAGGTTACTTACTGTAACCCTGGTTCCCTGAAAGAGAAGACAACCACCAAGACGTTAGGTATGGGATATGCCTGCCCATTGGGTAGGTACTGCAGTGCTCTTTATATCAGAGCTACCGATAGGCCCCTTCCTGGGATGATGCAGTCGGTCCCGCCCACCAAGTTGATAAAACTGCCATCCAAAGGAAGCCTTTTCTCTTTTTCCATCGAACCCGTGAGGGCGACCGAAGTGACCTCGCGGGTGGTGGTTGTCTTCTCTTTCAGGGAACCAGGGTTACGGTAAGTAACCAAACATTCCCTTTCAATTCGAAGATGACCACCACAACATTACGGACTGCAGTTTCATAGACTTATTTATGTGGAAGGCTGTGATCACCTTGAGGAGAAAAGCAGGGTTGGTGCGCAGAGACACACTGCTGCCATCCTCCTAAATAGCCATCAGGATCTGCGCACAGACAGTGCCAGCTGCTCAATCATCCCCTTAGCGGAGGTGATAGCCAAGAAGGAGGCTGTCTTCATAGACCGGTACTTCAGCTCTATGGAGTGTATGGGCTCAAACAGGGCCTTCGTGAGAACCTCCAGTACAACATTAAAGCTCTATTCTGGGAGAACAGTCCTCCTAGGAGGGCATAATCGCCATGTGCCTTTAAGAAAATGGGTAGCAAAAAAATGCGTGCCCGGAGACATTGAATCTATAGGGGCACGGCAAGCAGAGATAGCCGCTAAATACACCTTCAAGGTGTAAGGTGACCTTCCAGCATCAAGCAGTTCTTGCAGAAACTGCAAGATAACTGGCATAGGGCAAGATCTGGAGTCATGGCTTCTAGCCAGACACCAAGCCTGGAAATACTCTCACTTACAGGTATATAAAGACCTAGTGGAGTCTGTCCTAGCACTCTGCAATATACCCTTTCAGGGGCCAGACCTATAGTGGGAACCTGCCCCGTTCTGGGTGCTAAAGAGAGCCTGGCACAGGGTCGAAAACCATACTCTTCTGGGCCACTTGGGGGCCACTAGGAGAACTGACATTTCTGTAACTGGACTTTGAGAAAAGCCTGGAACAGCAGTATAAGTGGAAAAGTGCACAAAAACGCTGTCGGCCATTTGTGCGCTAGGGCGTCTACTCCGAGTGGACAGCCTAAGAAGTCGACCTGTGCCTTCCCGAACCATTCCCAAATGCGCTCTACTATCTGAGGGTGGAGTCGCCACTCTGACGGATGCGGGCCGCTCCTGGAGAGGAAGTCGGCTGCCCAGTTCACCTCTCCGGGAATGTGCGTCGCCCTGTAGGGACAGCAAGTTCCTCTGACCCCATGTCAATGGCCTGAAGGCCAAGCGATGCAACCCCAGGGACCGTAGGCCACTGTCGTGTTGTCCGTTCGCATCAACACTTGGAGGAAGTGGTGGAGAGCAAGAGATGCCACTTGCAACTCCAGCATGTTTAAGTGCAGGGATATCCAACGGTCCGGCCAGGATCCGTGTACTGTTTTACCTTCTCAGACCGCTCCCCAACCCAAGTTGGAGATGTCTATCATCACTACTTGGCGATTCAGCAGTACTCCCATTCGCACACCTTTGCACAAGTGAGAGGTAGCCCTCCAGCAGCATAGGGCTGCCGAGCACGTGTCAGACAGTCAGCCGAAGGTATCTGTCGCGTTTGGCATTGAGGTGGAACGCATCGAGCCACACTTGTAGCGGGTGCATGAGAAGCAGACCCAGCTGAATGGCAGATATAGCTGCGGCCATCAGACCCAATAGTTTCTAGCACAATCTAAGGGTGACCTGCTATCCCTTTTGAAAAAGGGAGTGGCAACCTTGGATAGCTGCAACTCTGTCATCCGACAAGTATGCATGCATCATAGTGGTGTCCAGCCGGAGCCCCAAGTATGCAGTGCACTGCACTGGTGTAAGCCAACTCTTTGCAATGTTTATGGTGAGGCTCAGCCTCATCAGATGTCCTATCACAACCATCATGTGGGCCAGTGCTCCCTTTCTGGACTGTGAACAGATCAACCAGTCGTCAAGATATTTAATTACTCTGATCCCCTCAAGCTGAACTAAAGCGCATAGCCGTTTTGCATGGAGGCAAACACCCAAGAGTCTAAGGTGCAAGCGCACCAGTATTTTTAATAAGAGAACTAATCAACCCTGATAAACTAGAAATTATTATAAATTGTTGAATTGTTCCTACGTGGTTCAACAAATCAATATGGAGTTTGATATTGATATTGATGTTTGATATAATTCTATTTTAGGTAGACCACTTTAACATAGCATAGAAGGAAATATATTCATCATATAATTGTACAACGTTCACATTACAATAATGATGGCTCACATGTCTTTATGGAGAGCAATCAACACATTTGTTGAGGTACTGTGTAAAAGGTGCTGACAATACCCATTCATAAAATAACACTCTGTACAGGAGCAAAAGCAGATGGGGCAGAAACAGGAAAAGCAACAACCAAAACAAGAAAGGTTTCCAAGAGTGCAGTCCTATAAGCATTTGAATGATGCCAGATGTACTGGTGCCATGATATCTCTGGCAACTATTTATGAGGATCCCAATGTGGAATACCATCATTTCTCCAAATTGTCTGAATTAATGTCTTTCAAATAATATTGAGACATGGCCCTTCTAAAAAAAGAGCGCTAGATCAATATACTGTGCTAACACAGCACACATTAAAGTCAGTCCCTTCAAAATGAGCAAGCTCAGTATCTGGAAGACGAGCAAAAACAGAGACCTAACTTTTTATGGCAGTCTCCAGGTGTAACTTACTTTCTGATGTAGTGGCAATGGGAAAGCATTTCCCCATAGGGAGACATATTAAAACACATTTATATAGGGTCTATTTGATTTAACATGTTTTTGCTGCCCTTGTGTGGACAAACCTAAACCTTGAAGGTTGATGAGAAATATCACTAGTAAAAATTCTTCTTCTTTATCCTTTTTTTTCTCTTCTGTATATTTCCTTTCCCAGCCCTCAGTCAACATGCCCGATTAACCTATGTGCTCACGTATTGTAAATATGTGTAATATTTGTATATAAAATATATAGGAAGCTAAGGGAATGTGATAATTATGTTTGTGAAGATATGATGCTCATTATACTGTATATATGGCTCTCAAAAGTATTCACCCCCCTTGGACTTTTCCACATTTTATTGTGTTACAACATGGAATCAGAATGGATTTAATTAGGAGTTTTTGCCACTGATCAAAACAAAAAAGTCCATAATGTCAAAGTGAAAAATAAAATCTACAAATTGTTCTAAATTAATTACAAATATAAAACAGAAAATAATTGGATTGCATAAGAATTCACCTCCTTTGCTATGACACACCTAAATAAGCTCTGGTGCAACCAATTGTCTTTAGAAGTCACATAATTAGTTGAATGGAGTCCACCTGTGTGCAATTAAGGTGTTTCACATGATTTCAGGATAAATATACCTGTCTCTGGGAGGCCCCACAGTTGGTTTGTACATTTCCTAACAAAAACTACATCATGAAGACGAAGGAACATTCAAAGCAAATCCGGAATAAGGTTCTTCAAAAGCACCAATCAGGGGTAGGATATAAGAACATTTCCAAGGCATTGAATATCCCCCGGAGCACAGTAAAGTCCATTATTAAGAAATGGAGAGAATATGGCACAACTGTGAATCTGTCTAGAACAGGCCGTCCTCAAAAAGTGAGTATCCGGGCGAGAAGGGCACTAGTCAGGGAGGCCACCAAGAGGCCTATGGCAACTCTAAAGGAGTTACAGTCTTCCACAGCTGAGCTGGGAGACACTGTGCATACAGCAACAGTAGCCTGGGTGCTTCACAAAAAACTGGCCTTTATGGGAGAGTGGCAAAAAGAAAGGCATTTTTGAAAAAAACTTGCACCAAATCTCAGCTAGAGTTTGCCAGAAGGCATGTGGGAGACTCTGAGAACAAGTGGAAGAAGATTCTATGGTCTGAGAACAAAACAGAGCTTTTTGGCCTCAACGCTAAGCGCTATGTTTGGCGCAAGCCTAACACCGCACATCATCCTGAGAACACCATCCCTACCGTGAAGCATGGTGGTGACAGCATCATGCTATGGGGATGCTTCTCTGCATCAGGGCTTGTGAAGATAGAGGGCAAAATGGATGCAGCAAAGTACAGAGAAATCCTGGAGGAAAACCTGCTGAAGTCTGCAAGAGACCTGGGACTTGGGAGAAGATTTATTTTCCAGCAGGACAATGACCCCAAACATACAGCCAAAGCCACACTGGAGTGGCTTAAAAACAAAAAGGTCAGTGTCCTGGAGTGGCCCAGTCAAAGCCCGGACCTCAATCCAATTGAGAATATGTGGAATGGACAAAAATTGCAGTGTCCAGATGTACAAAGCCGGTAGAGACTTATCCAAATAGACTCATGACTGTAAATGCTGCCAAAGGTGCCTCTACCAAATATTGACTCAAGGGGGTGAATACTCTATGCAATCAATTATTTTCTCTTTCGTGTTTTGTTATTAATTTAGAATAATTTGTAGATTTTAGTTTTCATTTTGACATTATGGACTTTTTTTGTGTTGATCAGTGGCAAAAACTCCTAATTAAATCAAGTTTACAATACATATCAATTTCAATGAAATAAAACAAATGTATTTTGTATTCCATTAGGGTCTGTACAGTATATAGTTAATTTAAATTAGTTAGATTTAAGTTCAGTGTCTATTGTCAATATATGTTTATGCATTTTATCCATTTCCTTTTAAACAAATGAATGTGCCTGACATAATTGAATAGCATAGTTCTGATATTAGAGATTATGAAAAGCAAGTACTTCGATAACATCTATCCCCCGCCATGGCTGTAAAGTCTAAATCAGAGGTATATGTATGATTAAATAATTGATGACCATGACATATATTAATAGTGTGTAGTGAATAATGTTTAACAAAAATTACAGTGAAATGTTTATCATAGTCGAAAAGCAGTTCTACAGATATATGCACAAATGTGTAAAGTGTGACACACAGATGAAGGACCACCTCCACTATATGCCTTCGCATTGGAGGCTGCTATACATTGGAGAATGCAGGCAGATTTTGGCCAGCACCTTATTTTCTTTTTTAACCCAGCAAAGTGCCCCACCCAGCCCATTCCGGACGGTTGCCAGAGGCCACACTTTCTGTATGCAGATTCGCCAGAGAGGCCGCAAATAGGCTGATCCCTGGAGCCAGCATTATACTTCAGCCCTCAACACCAGGCCAATAAGAAATCCACTTCATCTGGCAAAGCTTAGTCTTGGTTGGTCCCCACCACTACTATCTCATTTTATCTTGTCCAATATTAGCATGAAGTAAATAACAGCTACTCCCATGCAATAAAAATGCAATACATTGTGTAGTTGTAATAGTCACAAATGAAAAAATCAATACATTTAGTTTTTAATCTGGTAAAATGTAGTGGGTGTCATCTTTGTCCAGGTTTTACAGTAAACAGTTTTTTGGGGGGACTGTATTGTCTGTGAAACACTAGAGCCATCTATTGGTTACTTTTAGCTCCCGTCTCTCTCACTGCACATAACGGCAACTCAGGTTCAGGCAGCAGTAACTCTGGTTCCAGCAACAGCAACTCTTTCTAGCAGCTGCCATTTTTACCTCAGCCACTGACTGGTTTCTCGCTGTACACTGTTGGCCTCTCGTTGTGGGTGGCTGGCCTCTTGTTGTACAGTAGTGGGCTGTAGCAACAGTCCTAGCATTTCTTACATTTCCAAGCTGGGTCAGTAGGGGGTGCTATCCCCCCCTCCCTTTTTTTTAGCACTTTTCTACACATTTATTTACAACCACAAATAAACAAAACACAGCAATGAAACAAAACCTGACCTCCTTTTTTTGTAGTGCTAACTAAACTTTTCACAAGTCCTAGCTAAGAACAGCTAAGCCATTATCTGGTTACCAAAACACTTAACAAAAACAGGTTACACAATATTCACAGTACCTTTCTTCAGGTCTCTTCACAACCATTCAAGCAGACTTTGGCCTTCACACAGCCTCCCAAAAAACACTTGTGACCTGCTTTTATACACCTCTATATTGGTACCAGGTGCGCCTCATTATTGACTCAATAGCCAATTAGCTCTCAAGGTCTTCGGGGAATGTATTCTGGTTTGAAACCACATGACTATATTTTTCTTCTTTACTCCCCCTACTCCACCACACAATTGATGTTTCTTATGAATAATTACTGAGTAGTTGTTTCCTTTTAAAGACGCCATTAATCTAAGAGGTCTTTCCAGACATGCTATTTATTGTAACACCCAATACCACACCATATTTTTGCATTAGAGTCAAAAAGCAATGTTAAAACAGTGACTAGGAAGATATAAAGGTGACGATACTAAAATAGCAAAAGGGTATGATACTGCTGATTCTAGGGATTGGGTTTTGTTTTCCTCTGCCCATTCACAACATGATTTGCAAGGCCTGCTTTTCTCTTTTCCCTTGCCTGGGATGTTAATGGTGTTATCGTCCGTACCTACAGTGCTGCATGTTAAATATATATATATATATATATATATATATATATATATATATATATATTATGCTGAGTCAACAGGACAGACTCGTCTACACTCACAGAATGCAAATCAAAGGTAATGTAAATAGCTTTTTTGCTTTGCATGGATCCACAACAAGGTATTGTATTCAATCTGATACATTATGAATGAGATGCTTTATATACTGGTCTTGCAAAAGCAGGCATGATGCCAGGAATCACAAGCCAGGCACCAGGAGTTACGGTTCCAGGATCATATGCAAATTATAAACTGGCTTCGGCAAACCGGGTGCTCTGATTGGCAAAAACTTGTACATGGTACCTCCTAGGCTGCACTGCTGGGATGTCATGACCTCGTCACGTGCACTGCATCCTTTGCACCATAGAAGTCAGGCTTGTACTCTTTTAATATGAACAATGGGCTATTATTTATTTATTTATTATTTTCTGTAAATGTGTTTATGCAGCTGCAGAATACAGTCCTTAAATATTAAGTGAGACAATTGTACATTTGGAGAAAATCATGAAAAAGTTTTTGGATTGCAGATAACACTTGATGCTCTTAATAACTTGTGCTCAAGCGTGACAATGCAGATCAAGTTGCATCATAACTGGAAAAGTGGTTCACTAGATATTTGTAAAATACTGCCACAAAGACAACCCCAATACATAGACTATGACACACTAAAGTAGGTAAAGAAAGTTTTTTTTTTTTTTTTTTAAAGAAAGTTTCATCAAGCGGTTCTCCATACATACACAATATTGAAAGTATGACATACAGACAGTTGGACTGACAGCCTCCAAAAACCCCAGATTATGATGCACTCAATAATAATTTGTGCTAAATAATTCAGTTTCATCACAACTTGGCAAATGGTTCTCTAGTCTAGAAAAACGTCAAATTTTAAGTTTGACATTTGTTACACAGTGTAGCGTGCACGGGGGAAGATAGCAGCAGGGCTGGTAGGTGACGTAATCACATACGAAGACATAAGCCTGATATACGCTCCTTGCAAAGAAGCCGGCTCTTTTGTACAGCGGTATCGCAAATGGTCCCGTGCAAATATACCGTAGTGCTTCTGACTGTAAAAAAAAAAAAAAAAAAAAAAAAAAAAAAAAAAAAAAAAATAAAAAAAAAGCTCCTCTCATATTTTACAGTTAATAAGCAGGAAACGGATAATGTATCTTGGAACTAGTGACGTATTATTTTCAGTTTTCCTGAGGTACCAGCCCGTTACTGAACCCTAGTTGTGCGATTTTGCTGCATTGAATTGCACTTCAGCAGCGACGGTGAGGAGGCCAGTCAAGTCTGCTGCAGCAGCCGTGTCGCGTTGGAAATTGGACTATCCAGCAAGGGGCGCTAGCCTCTCGCTGCCGCTCTCCTTGACTTCCCTTGGCAGGAGATCAATGTTTTTTTCAATAGGAGCGCAGCCGCAGTGGGCTTCATCCAAGATATTTAGAAAGGAAATTCTCTAGCAGTGTGCACTACTAAACTCCGTGTCTGTTATCTCGATCCAGAAAAACGTTACATTTGTTTACATTACAACTAAGGTACGAATATGGCGACGGTGGGGTCGGAGCCCCAACCGCATTCTCAACTCGCTTCGGGTATTGTCCAAACTAACATGAACAGTTTGGGATGCAGTAATCTGCCGCTGAACCGGGGTCTGGAAAGAGCTTTGGAAGAAGCTGCCAACTCTGGGCTTTTGAACCTCAGTGCGAGAAAACTGAAAGAATTCCCGAGGACAGCCTTAAACCACGATCTCACTGATACAGTCCAGGCAGGTAAGAAACAGCGTACCCTACTGTATAATGTGCATCTTGATAATTTGCATTTTTATCAGCCTGCTATATGTTTCAAATAATGTATTGGAAGTCTTGTTCTGTAAGTGGAAGTTGATTGTCTTTAGCCTATTACAAGTTGAAATCATTTTATATGTTGTTTTAAACGCACAATGGTGAAGTATAAAATAATTTAAAGTAAATAAATACATTTACCAGAAGTGTGGTAATTTGCCATTTGTACATTTGTGTCATGCCAGAATGTAAGCACTTAATTCGTTTAAGCAGAAAAGTAAATGTAGGTATGTTCGCACTAGTTTTGTATGACAAGCTGAAATCCCAATTTTAAAGTTCTACAGACCACTCTGTTCGGTATGTGTTTCATTTCAGTTTCATATCTGTTGAATCCTACCTTTTTGATTTAGTATTCCAACAGCTGGATATATGCCTTGGGATGCATATGCAGCATATGAAGGGTATGTTTTGGTATGGAGTATATATGTATGAGAGAGAATACTGCATGGAGTAGTGTGTGATATGAGCATTTCGTTAAGCAATGTTTTCCTGCTAAAGTTATGTGTTGTTTGTGTATGGTTGCAATTCCTTTCGGTTTGACAGCTCGCACTAGGGTAGCGCTCTGTTGCTGCTGTTAATGAGCGCGTGATTCCTGTAATAACTGGCTTGTTATTATAGGTGACATCAACTGGATGAGCCCATTGAATAAAGTGCTCACCAGTTTTATATATATATATATATATATATATATATATATATATATATATATATATATATATATATATATGTGTGTGTGTGTGTGTGTGTGTGTGTGTGTGTGTGTGTGTGTGTGTGTGTGTGTGTGTGTGACCTAGACAAACATATTGTCAGTTCAGAGTTAGGGAAATTAAGTAAAGTGTATGGCTTATGGTGGTGTTAGTTTCAATTGATGATTCCAGAAATAGTAAGTAATATAGGTAACCACTTACAGAAAGTTTACATTATAAGGTGTTTAATAATAAGCCCGTCTTGTAGTGGTACAGGCAGGCATGAAAGGGTTAACAGGTGTGCAATTCATATCGCCGGACGCCCGGGACAAGAAGATTTGTGTGAGGGACAACAAGTTTTACCATTATACCGTGCCCATCGGACAATCACTTTTTTTCTTCTACGGGCAGAATGTTTTGTTGTTAGAAAAACTCCCGTAGATTTCTATGGAGTCACGCAAGGTCCTGAAGTCTCGCAAACACAAATGAAAATAAAAATAAATAAAAATGCGTAACTCTAAACCGCATAACTCTAATGTTGCTGCAGATTTCAACATTACCGCGAACGCTTTCTCAACCATTCAGAAAAAATGGGATGTAATAATGCAGGCCTATGAACAGAAAACTGTGGATGCAAGTGTTCAGCATTTCCTATTGCTCAATACTTATTGAGGACGCCTTTGCTGTTTTAAAAATGCGCTTGATCAGAATGGGACATGCAGATTACAAGTGCAGTTCATTTGCAGTGTATGCTTTTTAAAAGTGCACTTTCAGCTGTATTTTCAAATGCACAATACTTTTAAATGTATAATATTTTTCATTTTTCTGTAATTGAAATTTCATTTAAATGCATTTGGCTTAGACTCATGATAATACAACTAGTTGCTGGTCCCTTGAAAGTTGTATTAACGAGAATTGACTCTACATAGATTATTTAGCGTATTATTTTGTTCTCCCCCGTAATACAAATGATTCGATTTTTGGGGATTCCTGCTGCAGAAATATCCAATCACAGCCTGTCAGCTCGACTGGACGTCAGCAATAACAAACCGAGACACAGACACATACGGTTCAATAATATTACTCCAGATACGTGACACTGTCCAGATAAACTATAAGCAACTCTGACAAGTACAATATGAGGTACATCTAGGCACATGCCCTCTCGATGAAGGCTTTACCGTGTGGAAGTTGACCTTGACTTTCGTTAGCACCTTCCCCTTCAGTTCTATACACATAACTTCCATTGCAGTCAGCTACTACACAGTAGAGCCTTCATCGACAGGCGTTAGCGCTTCAAAAGAAAATGTTCTCTGTTTTTATTTTAATATCTAACTTATGATCATATTTATTTTGTTTCTGCACAAGCAGCGTGTTCCTGTAGCAACTTGAAGGTACTTTTCTATCTATTACAAAGTCTGAGGTCCACTGTGTGAATCACTTGGCACACTGCCTCAAGTTCCAGCTTATCAGTCAAGCCCAAGCTTTAACGGCCCTGCTCATTTTACACTGCAACTATAACCAAGTTTCACTTGCCAGCCAAACGCAAAGTCTCAAAGCTAACACATCATACAAACAAGCACGCTTTAGGTTTGGAATTTAAACACTGGTTCAGGAAATTAAACGAACCAAAAAGTGTAATTAAATCCTACCAACTTAGCAGGGCAGCAGTTAGTCCAGATGCCTATGCATTGGGAGGCTGTGGGTTCCATTCATGTTCAGGGGTAACCCAGCCAAGAAATAAATCTGAAATGTGTACACTTGTCTGAATGGTAGAACAATCCCATTTAGAACTGGTGCATTTTAAATTTGAAAATACAGTTGAACTGGTTGCACAATTCTATTAACCAGGGGTGTGCAATTTTTTAAAAAAGCCTCTTGAACAAACTGCTAGAACAATCTACTTGCCCCCTCCCCGTCGCACAAAACAGACACAAAAATAGAGTCTAACTTGAAGGATTTTGCTTTTATTAAACAATGAACACAATCAATTAGTGGTTTAATAATATTTTTTGCTTCTTGAAAATTAATAAAGAAAATGTAATTCGGTCCAAACATACTTGCCAAAACTGAGCCCATCTAATTTTTGTGCATGAAAAATAATACACTAAAAAGATTCTAAAGAAAAGTTTGAGTACATTTTAAAACTTATATTTTACATTTAAACTAGATAATCGTTGGGGATTATAATCTTCAGATTCTCAGTTATTTAGAAAGGTATAATTATTTGTCCTGATACACAACCTGAAAGTCACATTATGCTAAACAGGTAGATGGGGTTCAAGGATTTGTTTCTAAACTACATTGCCCAGAAGAACAATGAGGACACTTGTTTAATATGTTTTGGTTTTCTATATGGCCACTGGATAAAGAAAAATCATTTAGTTTTGTGGGCGTTGCGCTGTCGGTCTCCCCTGCGCTGTGAGAGACTGAGGTACTCAGTGCAAAGTCGAGTTAGAATTCGGTGAAGGTAGCAGTTTAGTAAGAGTGCAATGCTGTGGAGTAATTTGAAAGTTGTATTAAAAATAATGAAGTCGCTCTATAGCTTTACAAACCTACTGCCAACTACCCAATTTAAATAGCTTTAAATTGCTAATCCGATACATATGTGAAACAGTCTAATGGTTTTTGTAATTTTTATTATGTTAAATATTCTTCCTAGAGCTGGAGGTCAAACTTTGTTACTGTGTGCGACTCAGGATTTGTGAATTAAAAGGATATGTGTATTTGTATATATTTTTGAACCATGTAAGCAGTAGTACTGCAGGGGCTAGGTGGCATGGCAAGTTCATTCATCATCTTTCAATCCTCTCACTGCTGCAGGCCTTGGTTTGATAACAGGTTGAAATGAGATTGATGGTCTCCGCTTAGTCCAAGCAGTTGTTCAAATCACAAAACCACCACACATAGACGATTCCAGTAGACAAGGGAGCTGAGACTGCAGCTTCTGAATCCGGTGATTCTCTCTTTAGAAGGTGGTCCCATACTGTATAAGTCACAGCTGAGCCACATTGACAGGGCAGTGTGTGAAACTGACATACTATAGTAGCCTGGCTGTACCTTTTAAATAAATAAATAAAGGTAGAGATTGTGTGTGATAAAAGTTCACAAATTAAAATGTTGTTTGTTTTCTGCTACCGGTGTACCCAAAAAAAATCACTTACTGAATAAATCTAGTAGTAGTATAGGCCTAAATGGTTTCTTTAGACTTTGTGATTATTGGAAACATCTCTGCACGCTTAAATTATTATGGGCTTTTCGAATGGCAAACTGAAGACCAATGATTAAGGTACAAAAGTATACGGTGACTGTGTTGATTTCACTCCAAGGATTTCTACCTGTTTGCTGGAAACCACCTGACTGTAAAGAGGATCTACAGAACAGTTGTGGACTTTCTGTAAAAGACATTATTATTCACCTTTATAAATTGGATTCTGCCCCACATAAAGATCACACAGATCACTATGCTAGAAGGGAGTGCGATCATGCTTTCATATTAATTGCACTTCATCAGGGTTTTAAAATTCATTATCAGAACCCTACCATTTGGGAGAGATTTGATTGTGGTGAGAGGGAGGGAGGGAGGGAGGGAGGGGGGGAGGAGGAGAGAGAGAGAGAGAGAGAGAGAGAGAGAGAGAGAGAGAGAGAGAGAGAGAGAGAGAGAGAGAGAGAGAGAGAGCGCTATTATGCATGCATTTAAATGTTAAAATTAAAAAAAAAAAAAAAAAAAAAAAAACAAAGAGTACACACATAAAATCCTCAATTGCAACTATTTACGCTCTATATAGTTTCAGTACTTTACAGCTCTAAAGAGATGAATGCAGCTGCAGCTCTCTCTGTTTTAGTTACTGTATCTTGTGTCACTGGAAACCAGCTGTAGTATTGCAGCTCTGCACAGTCAAGTTGATGAAAAGAACGCAAGTACTGTAAATGTATTTAATGTCCAATTTACATGGCTGGAAAATCCCCTTTGTTTTTCTCTTGAAAACATACTTGAGCATTTAGAAAGCAAAACCAAAGGAATGTGCAGTTTCAACTGGGGGGACTTTTACACATTATATAGGCCTAGTACAAGTGTGTTATGAGCTATTGACATAAAAGAACCAGTAACTTTTGTATTCTTAATGCTACAGTTCAAAGTAAACTATTGCTGGAAAGCTCTCTTTTGTGCTCTACCCAAAAATGCCAGAAATCTGCCTGGAGGCAGGCATAATTGGTGAGGAACTTTTTTCGGTGGCCAACTTCGGCTCCAGAAAACACCTCGCTCGTAGCTCAGTCAGCTGCTTTTCACTTGGTAGATGTTCATACAGCTGTCCACTGCTACTTGACTCACAAGTATCCTCAATGAAACTCCCTATGGAGCAAGCCATCTAGAAAGAAGACCATCAGCAGTTCATAGCTATGAATTCTTGGGTCTGCATCACATTGAGTTATATGTTCCATTACATACACGTATAATGGCATTTTATACCAGTTTTCCATCCCATTAGTCAACACACGATGCATCATAAGCACACTGCATTGTTGAGGTGTCCTATACATGTTATTACAGACTGACTGAACCCTCTACCCTCCCCCTCTCCAAGTTGTTTTTCCTTTCCAGTCATTCCTAAATGTATCACCCAGTGACACAGTGTAATGAGTGAATACCTCCTGATCCAGTCAAGATCACAGGCTGATCTGTGGTACAAATTTGGAGGATGGTATGAACTTCAGTATTCAACCTTGATTTTAGTTGTCCATGTTGGGGCTGACAGGTCAGTTGAGGTCAAAGGTCAAAATTCTGTTTGACTTTAAATATACAAAAATAGCATATTTGGAGAGCTCAAGAGAGCTTTCCAACAAAAGTTTACTTTTCACTATAGCATTAAAAGTAAAAAAAAGTTATTGGTACTTTTGTCATTGGTCTGACCTGGGAGCCATTTTGGGTCAAATATTTGGTGTCCTCTCATATAAAATGTTTGACCTAGAGACATGAAACTTGGGGAAATCTTATATCTCTATGGCACAAACATCCCCGCCAAACAGCATTAAAATTGGTCAGAAATCTTCCTGAAGTGATTGATTTGACATGGGCTGACCCTTATTAAAAACAAGTGCAGCACAATAACTGTTAATTAGGCAGACACAACATACAGTATTAACTATTATTAAAAAGATTAAACTTACCTCCTGTTAATGCCATTTTAAAAAATAAGTATAAATATTTTGCTCTAGCTTTTGAGTAATGGGGTTCGACAAACACCTGTGCGTATGTTACAGTAACATTAGCAATAATATCACTGTCTGAAGGCTTATCGGCACCAATGTGTCATTCTTGGCATAAATGAGCAAAGTATTCGCAAGAAAGTGAGAAAACTTGCAATTTCTCACCCGCAATATTGTACCCTGGCTTAGGAAATGAAGCACAGACTCTGATCATGCAAAAACACAAAAATATTTTTTATTATTACTCACTCACTGACTCAAGCAAGTGGCTGTTGTGATGACTGGTTTTAGTCCAGATGTTACCTGTGTTTATGGTAAAGTACTTGGAGTAGCATTTAAGAATCCTTTTATTGTTAAACGATTTTGGATTGAGAACCGCAGCGGTGTTCCACCTTTACAACGCTGTAGTCAGGAGCCATAAGTATGAGGCCTTGCATTTGTGTTGCACTTATAACGAGAACACAAGTGCTAGTGAGGCAAATGGGAGCCATGATCATACCACCTTATAACCTGTTCCATGGGTTACAGTGTAAAGGGAAGCCTTATAACGAGGGAGCACTGTATAAGGTACCGTACATATTTACTGTAGGGTACAGTCAGTGTTGTCAGATTAGACAGGTATTTTTTTTATTGTACGTGAAACAATGGCTTTGGGTGGGTGCCTACTTTTTGGCGTTTATGCGGATATTACATTTGGATATATTTTGAATCGTTTTAAAGTCTTAACGATATTAAGCAAAATACTAAACTATGCGATACACAACCCTTTAGTGTTTACATCACTGTTGCTAAAGATTGTAACAATAACACGCATTAATATCTGTGAATATGACATACATTTAATTATGGGTAGCTTATGAGTTTGGGCTACAAACGTATTTTAATTTCTGGCAGCCCTGCCTGGTAACAAGGCATTATTGCAAATAATAATTTATTATCGAGGGTTTTACTTAAAGAAAAGGAATGATTGATTGATTCGTATTTCAGGTGAATGTTTAGTAATTAAGCACATGAAACACAATAAAAAAGTTACAATTGCAAATAGTGCAGTTGCTATTTGTTGCAATGGGGAACAACATCAGAGGTGATTGTGGTGTCACAACATATGCTCCTGATTGGGCGGGTTTTTGTAAAAGTAGTTGGCAACCCTGGTTAGAGTATACCTGAATGCTCAGTGTATATAATGTATATAATGTTCATTTTAGTTTCGCCAATACTCTGTATCGACCTATAATCCAAAATGATATCAAAATGATATGCTTGAAAAGTTGATAGCATTTGTAAAACTACATTTCTTATCATCATTTTCTGACAAGCAGATAAACATTTACTGTCTGAATTATTTTCAAAGGGTATTGATGATTTTTGGTGATAATATAAGTTTCACAAACATAATTTTTTTTTTTTTTTTTTTTGTATGGCACAGATTAGTCACTGGACTCAACAGGGAATAGACTCTAGTCCCAACTGGTTTGGATAAGCGAGAGTATACTGGATCGTATACTGGAGTGTTTTCCAGTTCGACTTTAATATAATGTACTTTAACTGTGCAACGTTTAATCAATTTAGAAGATAAGTGACATGTCAGTTTTTCCGTTCATCGTCTGTACCAGGAATCTCATTAAATAAAACACTGAAGCCTTTTGAAGAGAGTCTCGCAAGGAAAGAATATGCAAATTGTAATATAAATATATTCTTACAGTTCTGTGTTGCCCCCATATGTCTGTGTACACTGTCAGTTCTAGAGAAGTGTACTGCCTTAAGCTGTGGTTTTAAGTGGTTATTGCTGAGCAGCCTTAGCCTCGGGCAGGAAATTGTAAGACCTCCTCCCACTTTCTCAATTGGCATTTAAAGCACTGGACAGGGGTTATTTTTGGCTCTGTTTCAACCACTTTAAGCTGTTCTCTGGAATCTGTCCTCCCCTGCTGCCAGGTCATCGCCTGGGACTGTGCGACAGTGAAACAGTGTCATTACTTGGTGTGCTACAGTAGCTGTGGCATTTGAGCAATGCGCTCAGCCTTGAAGTGGTGGGAGACGTGGTCATCTGAGACAAGAAGCTTCCAGTCTGTCAGAACACACTGGCCTTCTGTGCGACCCCCAAGCATAAACTGGTAAAAAGCTAATGGTATATCAAAAGGGCTGCTGGCAGATACAGATGATGCTAAATATGAGAAACAGACTGGAAACAACTCTTACTAGTTTTTTCAGTTTTGTTATTTAAACACTACAAAGAGTTCTGTGTTTTTACATTACGTTCACGTACCGTGTATTATACTGTTTATTGCTAATATTCATTCCTCACTCCATAGGCAGTTCCATTCAACCAGGCACACATTCCAGTCCTGCTTAATTAATGTAGGCATTTTAATTTTCCAGTTTTATAATTTTATTTTATGTTGTAATCATGAGTTCCATGTTGTGTACATCCCTGGTGTAAAATATTGGTGCAACACAACTACTGATAGCTGTTTTTAACTGGCCTTCACACTTTTTATTTATTTATTTATTTTTATATGAGAAAATTCACACTTAGCCTTTGGCTGCTTTCTGGAGATCATCTTCTTAATTGCTGTTAACAACTGCGTTTTAAACAGGGTCAAGTCTGCCCTCTCTGGATTGTCTTTTACTGCTACAGTAATTAGTGCAATCTGTGAAGCTACAGCACTGAATGGGAGACTGCTGTAAGTGTCAACACAAGGTGCTCATGGCAGTTAAGGCTCAGTTGCTTTTCCTAAAACGATACATCATTCCTAATGTGCTTTATTTGATTTGTTGTAATTTGTTGTATAGTATTTCTTAACTTCAGGCTTGAATCACTGAATCAAGTGTTGGTAGAAGTAATCTAGTCAGATGCAGAAGGCAGGAAGCAGTGAGGGCTGGCTTTGCATTTTCTGTATCTTTAAGGGTGTTGCTCTTAAGTTATCAACTGATCTAGTGATGACTGCTTTGGTATTGCCCCAAGTTTGACCGCTCGCTTGCATTTTTGTGACGATTTCTGTTGCCAGACATGGAAAGCATCCAAAACAATAGCATTACAACTTGTACTGAACTCAGCTGGACAGCCCTCTGACTGGAATCTTGTGCTCTTTTCAATGTCTTTAAAAGGCTGTTTTGATGACTGTTTTTTTAAGTGTTTATAAGCATTATCTTGGATTAAACTTTGAACAGTTGGAATTGTGTAAACTCACCCTCCTCCTCCAACTACATATTCACCACTGAACGTCCCTAAAACCAAGTGTTATTTAGAGACATGTAGTTACTGTCCAGCACGATTGTCCATGTCAAGGTTGTATTAGACAGCAGTGCAGGCCTTGCCCACTTCTATATATTAAAAGTGTTCTTTACTCTTTTGATAGCATACTGGCATTACTGATTTTAACAATGTAATAACAATTCTGAACTTAGGGGTGATTAAATTGTTTAGATTCACTGTTATTATCGAAACAAGCACTCCATTTAATCAGTGGATACCTACACTTGAAATTGTAACATGAAATTATACAGTCGTCTCTTGTTCTCTTAGCCAAAGTGTTCTCTAAGATGGAGTTGACCATGAGACACAATATGAATCAATAAATAAATTAATAAATACATATTTATTACTTGTCATGATGTATGTGCATCAACATATCACATGAAAGAACGAATTAAGATAAAAGTGTGTTAATAAAGTATACTAATAAAGTAACTAATGTTAATAAACTAACTGTAAAACTGAATTAACACAGCACCACTACACACGTTAAAAAATGCAGCAGCAGATTAATTATGAGTACCTGTACAGGAGCAATATTCAAGACATGCTCAAAATTATTTAACAGAATGGTGAAGCAACTCGCCAGAATGGAAAACACCAAATTGCTTGGAGACTTGTGTCTGATTCAGGTATTTTGCAGGAGACTGAACAATTTCCAACCTTTTGTAGCAAGAGAAACAGTGGTGCATGTCAGTGTTTGTTTACATGCCATTTGTTGCGATGAGATGTAGTCATGGACATCAGAATACAAAACGAGCCAATGATATGACGGCAGTTCTGGAAAGATTGAATAAACCAATCAATGTACCTCAAGACACTCTCGTGATAACAAGCCACATTTAAAAAGATTGAATAAACAATTTAAATTTAAGTTTGATGATGATGATGAGTTATCATGTTACAAAACAGTACTGGATCAGTCACTAGAGGTGCCAAAAAGGAGTTATTTTAAGCGAAGTTCCTCTTCCTTTAGCCGGAGCATTTACAATGGGGAAAAAAAATCTGTTTTACCACAAGGGTGTTTTCTTAGGCGAAGTGTTCTCTTTGGAGGTGTTCCTATATACAGAGACTGCTGTACCCCTAATAAGTTGTCGGCAACTTATCCATATTCAGCATGTTGGTTGTACTGGCCAACCAGTTTAAAGTTTGAAATTGTACTGTTATTCTGTCTTTTAGTGTTGTTGGTTGAGATCTTTGACCCCCCACCCCCCATTCTTCTACAATAGTTTTGAATTGGAGCACTGAGGTTCAGAAAGTGTTACAAATAAGGGGGAAGTGATGTGTTTTTTGATGAGTCACAAAAGTAAATAAGCAACGTGAACCTTTTGAATTAGTTAAATGAACTGTAAATATGATCCTTAATGTTTACCATATGAAAATGGCTAAATGGCAGTGGAAACATAGTACTGGTAATGCTCTGCTGTACAGTAATTCAGTTAGTGTTTGTTTTCTTGGATCATAACAAAAAAAAAAAAAAAAAAAAAAAAAAAAAACACAAAACACTTTCCCATGAAGTCCTGAAGTAGCATACCACTGGAAGAAAGAAACAATGGAAGAAAACAAATCTTGGTGTAAAAGCTGAGTTACAGTATGTACACAAGATTGCTTATGTGTATTACACCCAGCATATACAAGGAAACATGTTTCCAGAAGCAATGTTTCCACGTGTATGCTGGCCAATCAGGAGAGACTCTGTGAGTGTTCGTTAATTTGTCATGTGACTTTGCAAGATGGCGATGTCTACAGACTTCTGCAGTCTATTGATGCCTACATTACTGCAATGTTTACGTTGTAGTAATTTCTGTTTAGCCTAGTAGTAGTTAGCATAACGTTATGTAACATAAGTGTAGTTTTTTTTAAATGTTTACGTTCTACTTAATAATACATTTGATTTGTGCTGTATTTATCAGTCACACATTTATTTAACTGAAACATTCATTGAATTAGCTTAACAAAATAAGATCGTACTACTGGTGTTAGCCGGAGCATGCTTGAATATTTATGTGAGGACGTCTCAAAGAACTTGCTGCAGATCAGTGTTTATAACTATTTAACAGAAACGATGATGTAAACGGTCATTTTAAGACGATTAAGTGAAATAAAGTTTGAAAAACTTTAGGCAGGGTCTGATGAGTCTGGTGCTGTTTGTTTATGTTTGGTTAATAAAACCCGCCTTTTCTTTTCAACCAGCGGCACCTTCGAAGTTTTGATGCAGTTATAAGTGCAGCACAAGTCAGTGCAATAAGGCTTTCATCCATTTTGAAGTGTGCGGCAGGAATGACCACGTGCTGCTTGAAAAAGTTTCCCGACAATGTTTCCTGATAATGTTTCTTCAATAATTGTCAAGGAAACATGTTTCCTCGTGTATGCTGGCTTTAGGGGCGTGACGATCTACTGTCCCGATACGCTACGTATTGCGATATTTAGGTATTACAACATGTGATGGGCCTGATTGGCTACTTGTGCGGTGCATAATAAAAATGAATGGCAATTTAATGATGGACAATTGTGTTAACAGACGGGAATGAAATGAGATAAGGAGAGTACAGTATGTGTCCATGACCACTATAAAAATAAAACACTTATTCATTCAAGCACCATTTGGTGAACTGAATTGAGCAATGTTGTGCTTTTGGTCTTGGACCATGATAGAAAAGATACATACCTCTATTACGATATGCTATAGTTCACCAGCATGCTGCAGTTTCTGTAGCTCATACACACTCCAAAGTGCCAACCCAGTGGCACATGATTTGTTACCTGTCAGTTAGGGACTGGAGAATAACACTTATGATAGTCCTTTGCTTCATACAAAAATAATTTCAAAAGTAAAAAGAAAAAATCTTGGGGCATTTGCTTGAATCATTTAGGGTAAGCACTCTCAAGGTATTATCTAACACAGAATGTTCTTGTGTCCTAAAATGGGAGATGTGTGTATGGGAGGAGTATATTAGAGTAAGGTAATTGAATGCTGAAGTACCTGTGCTTTTCCCATAATTATACTACACATTTACCATAATTTACCTTGCTTTTTAATTTGCATTATCATACATCTAAGGATTTTACAAAGCTTACCTATGTATATTACATGTTGCTATGCTGCTACTATGATAAACTTTTATATTGTACTACAATGTGGGAGCCACTTACTAAAACAATAAGATGTGTGAGTTCCATGGTGCTTTAACTGGTTTTTCAATTGCTGTGAATCCCCCAGAACACATTCGTATAAGAGGAACCAGAAACTAAAAACATTGAGAACCCAATTTATAAAGCTTTTTTGATACAAAGTATAATTTCTGAGTTCCCTATTTCTTTCTAACTATACATAAAATTGTTTCACGACTTCCACACAGTTTCTTTGTTTATTGAATTGCAGACTGTAAAACCTAGTCTTACTCAGCTTGGTAAACTCTCCAGCTTGCTGTACTGTCATTTACTTTAGCACATTTTTTTTTTTTTTTTGAGCAACAACCTCTCTGATCACATTTGCTTTTCATTACTGTTTGTTTGAAAAACTTGCAATAGATCATATAGTAAAGAATCAAACTCTTTCTTGTAACTGGTTTGTTGCCTATAAAATTCATAAACATTCTGATGTTTGCCTACAATTTTTTTCGTGTCATTTTGTTTCCAATGCTTTATTTTCATGTCATCAATGTTATCCTGCCCTCATGCTTTGAGTTTGATGGAAGCTGTTTTTCTCATTCACTTCCTGTGTTACAAGTCTTGGGAGCTGCAGTATGTGTAGCATAGCGTGCGACTGAGGCCTCATTACATGTACAGGATGTGAACTTACAATGTTTTGGCAGGAAAGTTGTTTTATTAATGGTTTATTGCAGCAAAAAAACCCTGAAAAACAAAATGGTCATTCATGACCAAAACCTCCATTATTGACAGGGTTATAACAAACAACATCTACTGGTGTGTAATTTAAAAAAATAAAAATAAAAAAAATAAACAGGCCAGCGCAGGCACATACAAAGGTCCTCAGTCCCATACATAACAAGCGCAAGGTTACAATGAGATGTACTCTGAACCTTGTGTAGGAGGCTAGGAGTGTAAACTAAAAGTATGTTGTAGATTAGGGCTGTCAGATAAGCCTCAAAATAGCAATCGATTTAATCGGGCACACCAAAGAAAATCGTTCGAATAAATATCGATCATTGTACCGCTCACATACATTTTCGCTCCATTTCTCCCCAGGAAGCGATTATTTTAGTATTGTAAAAGTAAAAGTTTGTGCACAACAGTTGAATACGAGACGTAATTACACCGTGTAACAAATTATTATTATTATTTTGTTCCTGGGTAGTAAGTGTTATTTCCTAATTGCTTATGCCTCAAAGGTATAGAAAATGTCTATTATTCCCCACAAACTTTGCTTTTGTGACCAGGACAGTGATATTTCAAAATATCACTATTTCCAATGGGAAAACGGGCAAATGTGTGTCTTTTCGTTCACATAGTCAGAAAAAAAAAACCAACATATGAATCCAAATTAACATGTATTTATACTAAAGTAATACAAAAATGCCTACAAAAGATTTAGAAGCGAGTAGTTTTTCGAGATTTACGATTATACTGTATTAGCCATTTTCTATACTTTTGAGGCATAAGCAATTAGGAAATAACACTGCCGAATAGTTAAACATCTATGCACATCTTATATTTAAATTAGGAAAGAAATACAATAGACTTTTTAAAAGAGTTTTTAAACAACTGAAAACAATACGCATGTGTCCACATCAGAGGTCCCTTTGTATTAACAACATACAACAATACTATATTTAACCAAAGTAATTTTCAAATCAAATCAAGCATTAAACATATTGTAAAGTTAACTTTCAGCAACGTATAAGTCTTGGTGGGTTAGTTCATTGTTTAATCAGCTAGTCTGTCTTGTCGGTAGCTGGGGTAATTATTAGTATTCACAGAACACTCAAGAAAATGCAGAACTAGTGGGAACTGGATCCACGCAACAAAAGCTTAAAATGTTCAGCAGTCCAATTCAGTTAATCCCATTGTCCAAAAAAAGCTATTCCTGGCATAGTCTGTCTGTCCGCGGATGTTTTTCAGGTCTAACCCCATTCTTAACAGTATGCCTTTTATTGTGTTAACAAGAGACATCGCATCGGTCTTCAAGCAATCATAGTCCAACAAACTCGTCCGCAGCCTTGTATCTATGTATCATCAACGTAACGGACGGCAAATACAAGCTGTCGTGACCACTTACACCCTTGGTTTCAGCAATAACTACAGAAAATATTTCTGACCGTTTGACATCCCTCGTTAGTTTAGAAAAGGTATGGCGGTACATTTCTACCATCTGCTCATTGACAATATCATGTGAATTATAGTGGCATTTCCTATTCAGCCATTGCTCCGTTTATTTGTTGTTTGTCAAAACGAGCTTGTGTAGCATCTGCAAGTTGACTTGATCATCTGAATGACCCCTAACTGCCAGCCCTTGTCTCATAAGATACTGGATACATTTCAGTTGCTCTAAAAGAACACGAGCGATTCGCAGCTTGCTCGGTTTCTTTCTGTTGTTGCAGTTGAACATCCACAGTCACATTACAAGCGCAAGCGTGTACTTTATAAACTGATTCCCTGTGATAATTCCATTTCTCGTGGTGATTAAGTCTTGCTGGACAATCCTTCCAATTATTCATGCCAAGTGAAATAAACGCACCATCTCCGCATTTCGAAATGTTTGTCTGCTCTAATTCCTCAAATCCATCTCCACACATTGAGGTAAGTATATATATAGGTATATATATAGTATATTCCTGGGTAAGTTGGTATCAAATTTAAGTAAAACACAACTCTGGACACAGAAGGTGATTACGGGCAATTTAAAAAGTACATTTCTATAAAAACAAGTACTGAAAATATGCTATTGTCTTTCCAGCACCCGCGAATATACGGAACTTCGAATTGATATTTATAAACAACATGTGGCGTTTTAACTTGCACCCAGACCTAGTAGTACGGAAGCCGGTTTAATCAATCCGAACGTATAGCATCGTGAAGTTTGTCGCATAGGATTTATTAAAACGCTTAATTTGTGGATGTATTTGACTTATCCGTGTCACTGTTTAGGAAGAGCGAAGAGATTAAGAGCATTCTGCACAGTATCTGTGGCAAATCAAGTGCAATCGCAAATCGGGGGAAATGGCAATCGCAGCCTAGAGATTCAACGTCCCATTCATTTGGCGGCCTGATCTATTAGAACTATTTCAGCAGCTGGTCAGGATATAACCATGTGCTGTCAAAATGAAAAAAAGTGAATCAACTTTTACTTTTAATGCTCTTTTATCTCAAGATCTGGTTTTAGCTTTTCCTGCTTCCACAATCTTGATGGCAGATATTAAAAATAAGATTAACACAAATACATGCATACAAACTTTAAATGTAACTTTTCTATATATCGTTTGTTTTTAAGGTGACCAACGTTTTGGGCTTAGTACACTAGCCCCGTCATAAAGCAATGTTTAAGGTTTTTGATTGTTTGAAATCTGAAATGTTAAAAAGTTCTGTAATGCATCTGGTGTTAAAGGGTACATAAGGACCTTTTTATTTTATTGTGTTACATGTTCCCATGTGTTGCAACAACTATTTATGTAAGGTGTGTGCTTTAGTTATATTTTTTTGACCACTCTTTTAAACTTTTTAAATTTGCATTCCCTGCCTGAAGATGGCTTCACATGTACCCGCATGGACCTCTCAGAACTACATTTCCTATCATCCTCCTGCTCACATATGTAACTGAGATGGATTTACCAGTGAGCAGGAAGATGTAGAAGATGTAGTTCTGAGAGGTCCATGTGGGTACATGTGAAGCTGCCTTGAGGCAGGGAATGCAATTTCAAAGTTTAAAAAAAATTGGTCAAAATGTAAAAATAAATTAAAACAATACACACAATTTACAAATGTTGTAAGGGAACACATTATACAACTCGTACTTTTTTTTTTTTTTTTTTTTTTTTGTTTTTTGTTTTTTTTTTTTTTTTTTTTTTTTTTTTTTTTTTTTTTTTGTTTTGTTTTTTTTTTTTTTTTTTTTTTTTTTTTTTTTTTTTTTTTACGTGTACTTTATGCACACATGGCTTGACTCTCAAGTTTGCAGTTGTATGCATCTGGATTATTATTATTATTATTATTATTATTATTATTATTATTATTATTATTATTATTAATCATCAGGTAATACAGCTGCAATGTGTGAGATGCAAGCTTCAAAATATTGGTGTGCACATACTCTGTTGTAGTTCCCGTTGCGGAGAACTTGAAAACATGGATCTGGAATACCTTGGATGGGACTTAACACTATACTGAGTTGCGCCCCTTTCCTGTGACCTCCTGTGCATGGTTGCGTGTTTTGCTGAAATCCATTTCAAGGTTTCTTGCTTACTGCTTCCCAAGCATCATGTTTAAAAGGTGTTGGCGGCTGCTGACAAATGGCTCGGAAGTTTAATCGGCTTGTCTACACTGTAATTACAATACTGCTAAGTTTAAGGGTCTACTGGTTGCTTGTTAATTCTTGGCAGAATTAATGGTAGTTCTGATTTGTATTTTTTTTTTTTTAAATTCAAATTACTGTAGCTAGATATATAGAGTAAAAGAAACAAATACAGTCATTTAAATCTCCCTACTACTAGCCCCTCGAGTTAAGTTAGATATTAATTACGCTGATGCATTTTAAGAAATGTAATGAAAGCAGGACTATATCGCCACTTTCCTGGAGCTTAGTGAGCAGAGCACACATAGTTTGCAATATTGAATAAACAAGTTAGTTAGTTCAGGGGAAAATATAGGCAGCCTCTTAAGTGAGACCAACAAATTAATTAGGATTTATTTATGAATTTAAAAACCTGATTGTCAAAACTTTAATAAATGAAGAAAGTTGTGTACCATAACATTAACACGTTGTACTTTATTGGGTCTCCCAAAATTTCCACTGGGATCTTCAGTTTTTTATTAGTTGAGAGTCCTGGACCCTCAATAGGAAAACATTTTGGAGAGCCCTGTAGTATGTTTAAAATAGAACGATTAGTTTATAGCTGTGAGCTGAAAGCACGGTTCTCCAGTCTCCAGATCTGGATGGATGCATGCTCCTCTCAAGCTTTCCTCTACATATTCCAGAGCCTGTTATTTTAAATAGAGTTCCTTGTAACTGTCGACCTATATTCTGTGTACGCATTCTTAAATTATTTGGATTGCTTATGAAAATAGAGTCTTGGCAACATCTTGTCTGCTTTACAGATAAAAGCAGGTTCAACAGTTATATGAAACCTTTGTTCTCTCATGGCTAATTGAAATAAAACCAGGATAAAACTGGGGCGAAGAACACAGCTGGAGTTCCAGTCCTAGTTGAGATTTTGTGAGACATGTCTGTTAGATTCATGTGGCTTTCAGATTTTTGTGAATCAAAAGTGATGTTTTCTTATTGCAGGTGAAGTTAGTGCAGCCGTCAAAGCTCTCATTTCTATTGTGGAAATGACTTACAGCTATCTAAAATGAATGGCTGGTTTTAAACATGGGCCGAGATAGGGAAGTACTCTGTTAAATAGTGAAACAATTCATGATTTTTCTTATGAGGGAAACAATGTGTTCCAATCAAGGCTGCCTGTTTGAAAACACACAAAGCAGGAAAGCAGATTTTACAAGGACTCCTGCAGCTGCCCTGCTTGGGGTTTGGTTCAATGAAGAAAGGAAATGTTTTGTGTTGTCGTGTTACCAGACAATGAATTGGGGAGGGTGACGCTTCCTGGCTCTGTGTTGGAGAGAAATATGGAAAGGAGTAGGTCTTGGAAGATGAAGAAATATGATGTTGCTTTGTGGACACTGAATTGTCTTACAAAGTTTTAAATTTACATTGTCCCACAGACAGGCCTGACTTCACATAAGTATAGGAGTCTGCTCATGGATAGGTGGTATACTGTCTATAAATGAAGGTCCATCATAAAAACAAAATAAAAGCCAAAGTCATTGTGTTGAATTAACAAATCCTTGAACTAAAGCAAAACATTTTGACATGATTTTTGGGGGAAAAAATGAGCTTATCAGCCAAGAAATAGTAATTTAATAGGGTTAGGTTTTAAAGACAGTTATTAAAATGTAATGTGGCAGAACAGTGCATCACCAGCTACTTATTATTTAGAGAAAGAACAGTGTATCTTGTGACAAGGAATGTTTAATATCTTTCCAAAATACATTCCAACTTTAAAAAATGAATTAGAGCAACAATTAAGCATGGTTTTAGAATTTAGAATAAAACTGCTGTCATGGAAATCTTAAATTTTGTAAAAATGAGCAGTAGTGCCTAGAATTGGATGATCCCACAACTAAGCTGGACACAAAATCATTGGGCTAAAGCAAAACTTTTGACAAGATGTTTCCGTTCTTAATTAATATGTATAACACATAGTATGAATATGGTTTTGAAGGCAAAATGCATTGCTAATTAGCCAAGAAATAGAGGTGTTCACTGTACATGCTACAAATGTTTTAGTAGCTTCAAATTACATTTTCTTGTTTCTTTTGTTTGGTTTTTGACTCAGGCAGGGGCAAAATTACAGGCATTATTGATATTAGGTAGATAGATTGTGTTTACAATTAGGCATGTTTAAAATTCAAATGTAGAGCTCAGCACTCAGTCAATCAAAAAAAAGTTTTGTCATTTCAGATTTCCACAGAACAAACATTAAGCGTTAAAGCTACAGTGTGCAGTGCAAAAGCACATCATGAAAAACCAGATATGTAGGTGAAAAACGCAAGAATAAAAGTCGGTCCACTAAAAAAAAAAATGGCTTTACAAAACCTCTGTAAGTAAGAAATTGGAGTGTCCAGTTCAATACAAAAAAAAAAAAAAAAAAACACCAGAGTTACAAGCTCTTGCAGTTTCCCCACAGGTATTATTTGCATATGGTTAAACTGGGGCATTGACTCGGCAGAATCCGGTACTTCTATAAAGATGCAGATCTAACCTATGTTACATATACATATTCAGCCAAACAACTAAAATTGAAGAGCAGCTCCTTCACTTCTCAAAAAACTAAGAGAGAAACCAGTATTTGAGTAAATGAAACAAGAACAACTCGGAACATTTGCAGACATTCTAAAAGATGAAGGGACAGTATAAAAAAAAAAAGAAATTTTAAGATACAGTATCATTTTTGATGGCAGAACCAACAATCACTACTCTTTGTATAAACAAGTCTGTGTTTTTGCTACTTTTTTGTTTTACCTGTCAGTTTTCTGTCATAGCTTTGAGTCTGTTAGATGATTCTTCATCTTCTTGTTCTGGCTGTATGGGGCTACTGTAATAAATAGAAGTTTTGACACTTTGTGTGCAACTGTTTTGCTGTATTTGTTGTTTGTTTCATATTTTTGTTTCCTTTTTTAGACAGAATAACGATGTGCCCTGTATAAGGATAACAACATAACAGCAGTGCTGTATGGAACACAGGGCCTTCGTTAATTGGGGGTTAAAGTGCAGTGTGCTGAAATGTGAATTCTACTCTGCCTACTTCTCATTAGCTTAAAAGTATAGTAGCTCATGAATAATATCTGAAGGGTGGGGTTAGTTTGAACAGCTGTCCATCACCACAGACTGAGCATGTCAACTATTTTCAATTTAGAAGCCTGCAACACCTAGGTGATTTTGCTAGTCGAGTAAGCTGGTGGTCAACTAATACTGTAGATATATTACTGCAGTTACTGTCTTGATCTGTCTTGCTGGGGTGATTTCCATTTGGCAGAGAAACCCTATTAATATATGATTAGTTTGCACTTTTTGTTTCCACTCAGAATGGTTTTGTTTTAGAGTCATTATTTATTTAGTGACAGTGCAGGTTCAATGCAGTGCAAACAGCTGGAGGCCATCTGTTTAAACAGCACATTGTGCAGCGAGGGGAAGAGGTTAAGAAGCGCACAGAAGAGGCCGTACGTCTCTTTAAACCTGGCTCAAGGTTAGGGTTTTAATACAACTCTCCTTTGAAAATGATTGGGGATTTTCTACTAGACATAATGCGGGATCCCAGCCATGAAAAATAAAAGACTGTGTCAGAAAGAAATATCTCCAGAACTGTGTAGGCATCGGTATTGTTTCATTTACAGGAAGATAAGAAGACATCACATGTACCCTTTAGTTTGTGTTTTGCTGAATGTGTTCCTATGCTGCGGCTCAGTGGCCAAGAGACACTGTCAAAAAACAGTTTTCCAGCTGTTTCTTTATTGGTACACAGAGACTGGCTTTCAGTTTGAGCTAATTAAAGAAACTAGTAACAGTTTGCATGCAGAGGGTATCTCTGTTTTGGGAAAAGCTGTGTCATCTTTGTGCAAATATTGATTTTTGTTTCTAGTGGGACACTGGTACCCTGTTACAGTGATTTATATTTTTACTTCATTGCAGTGTATTTTAGAAGTGTTTTTCAGGGTCTCATGCATGCAATTATTTTTATGTCCAGTATAAAGATGTACATGTAATGAGTCTTGCTCCAGATGGGCTGTGGCTTGCAAAGAGGTCAATTTAAATTCCTCTTCAAATGTTTTTGTTCCTCTTATTAATTTGTGGGTTCCTCCCACACCCTGCTCCCAAAATCAGCCCATGCATGCGAGTGCCCTGTGTCTCGTACAAGTCCTGTTTTTTTTTTTATACATTTTGTACTAGATTAGTAACTAATGACACCACTTCATTAGAAATGTACTTTTTTTTTGGTGAAATCCTTAACAAAAGCATTATCTTAGGTAAAAATGTTCTCCTTTTTGAGTATTCCTATTAGTTACTGTTTACAGTCTCTAAAATACATTCGATTGGGTGTGGAGGTGGACTCTACCTCCCAATACTGGAAGACAATTGCTTTAAACTTTGAAATGTAGCATGTAATCCTTAACATGCTGGGATGTGTGAACTTGATATGGAAGACAGCACTTGTGTGACCTACTGTACATGCAACCGAAAACAAATTCTCCCTTGTACATGTGTGTCACAAAGACAGCCAGAGTGGGTAGAGTCAGACCAGAAGCAGGAAAATAAACAAAGACAGAGGTGGAGTTTGGTGGAGCTGAATGGTCTCGCTTAGCATTTAATGAATTAACAGACAGAAAATAAACGGTTGGAACAATACAAAAACAGGACACGGCACTGGTAGCCAAAATAAACAGAAACAAAAAACGGACTAAACTTAACAAAACGGTGCACGGACAGACACTGACAAACACGGTGAGTTTTGAACACACAAGTATCGTGCTGGTCCCACCAGCACACAATAGCAATTGTAATTGAAATTATCACTCTCCTACTCTCTCTCCCGTTCTCCACTCACCGAACACCCAACCGCGAGTATGTGACAACGTGCATCTATATATACTGTTGTGCTGGGATTCAATTACTAATTAATTATTCACTTGAATCCCAGCACGTGAATTAATAAAGTGCAATTCCCCGTGCTCACATATTATTACTTTTTACATGCACTTGAAGTGCTGTGCAATCCTCGTGCCTAAATACACATATACATTTTAAACACTCGTGTTACACAGACCCGTTTGTATCCCGTGTACCAATGTCTGTACACCAACATTTAAACACACCACACGCAACACATAACAGATAATATACACGGAGGCGGGCACTGTGTAACAATGTGTGAGACCATTGCCCCTGTAGTCAGCGAGTTAGAAAACCTGAGACTGACATTTAGTAACTTGGTGCCGCACTGTATAATAAATAAAAGTACATCTGGTCCACACAACGTTCGTGTGTCACTGCTGTCTACAACCGTGTGTCATGTAAGTAGGTAAATAGTACAGACCCACTGAAGTTCAAAATGGTATACAATCAGCACTCGCATATCTGACCCTATAAAATTTTGACTTCAGTGATGGTTAAACGCGTGTGAGGCATATCTGATTATTTCATTTTGGCCCGTTCCAACCCTTGTCTGCTTTTCAGGGAGCACAATAAGTATACAATATCAAAAATACATAGCTGAAAGGTCTGTGTTTTAAAGTAAGTAGGCACTATATTTTCAACGGAAGACGTACTTTAATTCAGAACGATATGATTCTGAAAATATCACTTGCCAAAAAAGATGACACATGGACTGTAATACAGTACATACTTTTAAATCTGGTGGGTATTGAAGCAGTATGTAAAATTCCCCATTAACGACCCAACAGCAAAATGAAGTCAAAATGTTACCCATGCACAGAACTGCATAAACGTAAAAGACAATGCAATTTAACAACATATCTATATGTAAAAAACTGTTTCCAGAATTAAAAAAGTATGCAGAATCAGTATTAAAAATTGCAAATAGATAAGAATGTCACAATTCACTTGAAAATGAAAATGCACAAAAGCAACTAAAGATTAAAAAAAAAAAACATACATCACAGTATCTAAAACTGTTTAACCTTTTCAGGACCAAACATTTTCCAGTGGGATGCTCCCTCAGGACCAGGTGTTTTTTGGCTGTAGTGGCTTTTTTGGCTTCAGATAACGTACAAACTTTTTGCTTTTTTAAGTTAAGCATTTTTTTATTATGTATTCTGCTTAGAGATACATGTATAAAAACATGTTATTCTGTGACCTGATGGACCTTACAATGCTTCCTGAAAGTTTTGTTGAAAAATATTGAAGTTTGGGCAGATTACAAGACATTGTTTCACTTTAGAGATTGCAATGACAAAATACACGTTTATGCTCAGGGTCTTTATAAGCAGTAATAGGCACTACTCTCGATTATTTTCTCGGAATAAATATTTATAAATTAAATAAGTTATTGATTCTGTTATTGTCAGTAATAAGAAAAAGAACACGTACCTGATACATTTAGTTCATGAAATGAATATATGCTTATATCCACTTGTTTCTTGATATTTATAGATGTTGTAAAAACAGATATATTAAATCACATGAGACAGCATAAATGTTCTAATATATTTATAAGTTAAATACACCAGATCGACAGTGTTTTCCCCTTTTTTTTTCAGTTACCCATAATAACCTGTGTAACAGGGTTCCAATTTGAAGTAGCTGTGCGGACATTTTGAAAAGACCTTTGAAACAGACTTTAAAGTTATAAGTGTAAAATGTTGTCAGGATGTTAACAATGAAAAGAAAAATGACAGGTATGTTATTACAAAGTTGTAGCAACACGTGAGGACGTATAACGGTATATTTGTCAGAACCCTGCTACTTACACTCTATTTATTTATTTATTTTTTAAATTTATTAATCGCCAATTGTTTTTACCCTGTTTTTTTTACTCCCAGTTTGAAATGTCCAATTGTATTTTAGGCTCAGCTGACTCGTCAGCGGGGAAGCGTGTGCCGTCAGCCAACCGCTTTTCTTTCACTCTGCAGGCCCGCCATGCAGCCAACCCAGAACTACAGCGTTGAAGGACAGCGCAGCTCTGGGCAGCCAACAGGCAAGCCCGCAGGAGCCCGTCCATAAGAGCCCGGCCAGACTACAGGGGTCGCTGGTGCATGGTGAGCCGAGGACACCCTGGCCGGTTTAAGCCCCCTAATTCCCATTCAGACAGTTCAATCGGCGCTCAGATTATTTCGATGCGTTTTCTCCTCCTGAAAATAAATTAGTTTTAAAGCAGAACTCTCAGCACAGAACGTTCTGAAGCACAAGACAAGCAACTCCAAGCCTGAATTCAGTGTTACTTCTCTGGTGCTTAAAATACGTATATTTACAAACTTGGCAGCTCATGATGTAGCTCATAACTCAGTTATAAGAGGAATTGTTTTTTTTTCAGGTTTTTTTCAGTCAAGTTTTATAAGGCTGGTATCACCCTTATTGTAATAACCCAGACCCCGGGCCCTTTTGCTGTTGCTAAGGAGTTCTTCCCAGCACCTCTTCACTTTCAAGACGTTTCAATAGGGCTGCAGTTTATTGCATGATTTATTTTTTTTTTAGCTGGAACATCTGTATTCAATTGTAATAAATACAGTAAATATGAAATTCCACCCAGCAATAGCATTCTTCATTGCAGTTTTTGAATTGTTTACAACATTAATATATAATACAAATTCAAAACAAATGTTCATGCTATGAAGCTGAAAAAATTAGCTGTAGGCCTGATTTATAACTTTATATGCCGCTGTCAACACCGTAAAGAAAAAAAAAACAAAAAAAACAATGAGGATTAGGGCCTACACTGTAGAGTCACCAAGCTATTTATAGACTTACTCACTTAAAAGGGCTTTAGAAAAGCCACAAGCTTTTCTTCTTTATTTTTCTTTTTTCTCTCTTTCTTTTTCTTTCTCTTTTTCTCTTTTTTCCCTCTCTGTTTTCTTCTACTTGGAGGCATGTTAAGTTTATTTTTCCTGAGAACATTCAGTACAGCGGTTTACTTGAACTCTGAGTTGACATCATGACACTTTTTCTTTAAATAATCTTTACTTAGAATTTTAACCATATTATTATTAGCCAGGCCATTCTTGTCAAAGATTTTCTTTCGAATACATCTTTGAATTTCTGATCTTGTTATAGCAAGGTTTTTTTTTTAGCTGCTGTTGTTTTTAATGTCAACCCTGTTATTACTGGCAACCAAAAATAGATCCCTTCCCCATTGGCTGCCAGTCTTGGTTGTATGAATATGCTCTATGCAGTACAGCTAGTGTCTGTGCATTGCAAAGGCACAAGGCATAAAGTTATAGTGTTGTTTCTATAGTACAGTGGATTTTATCTGTGGTCTGCTTGTCTGGGGGTTGCAGGGCTCCTTACTGTGGACAACAATACTTGATTCTCCTATTCCCTCACAGTAGAATTTAAAATAATTTTGACAAAATGTTGATTTATTTATTTTTGTCTGCGGCCAGTGTAAAAATAAAATTCCATGTTGTCTGTGTGTTAGTTTGCTTGTCGGAAATGTATGGTATACATACAGGTTGTTGCATCCAAGTCAGCATTCTGTGGAAGTAGATTGCATTAAAGCATTTATTTTATTGTCCCACAATTAGATTCCCAGTTTATGTTTCCTTTGTTATGTGGACTTATTGATATATTTACTTTGTGTAAGTTAACTATAAAAAGCTACTGTAGTAACATTACTGCGTTATAAAGCAAAGACTGAATCAGATTTGGTGTGACAATTGTATTGTATACATCCTATATAAAATAATTCTACTGTTTATAATACGTACTGTTGTCAGGAGGGTTAATTTATACCTCCAACAATAATCATTACATTATCTAAACCTTGAAATCCTTTGCCATTTTCTGCACTGGCACACTGTAATGATATGAGGGGGGTTGCAGTGGATACTTTGGCTGACATATGTGAAGGGTCTGCCTGATCCCAGGTCAAGGCTGTAGTTACAAAACTCTTCCTCCCAATTGGGACACCGAATAAGGCTTTGCTTTTGAAACCAGAAGTGCGTTCCAGCTTCACACACTAGCACATCATTCAATCAGTCCAATCACCCATGCTTCTAAATAGGCTACATACAGTACATGGCATGTACAGGGCATCGCTGTTAGCACACCACTAACGGTAACTGCGACACTGTCGCCCCTGCTCCTGGTAATACTGGGACCAAGTGGCGGTACCGAGTTGCACTGACACTGTCTATTGTGCTGACATTGTCTACTGTATGTACTTACACTGTCTACTCTGATACTGTCTATTGTGCCCACTGATACTGTAGACTGTGTGTTCTGACACTGTATACTGTGCATACTGACACTGTTGTATGAACTATTAAGTTAAGTGCATTGACACTGTTAAGTGCATTGACACTGTCTGCTGTGTGCAGCAACACTGTCTATTATACACCGATCCTGTATGTTGTGCGCACTGACACTGTATTTTAAGAGCTTTGACACTGTCTTATCTGTGCATTGACGCTGTATTGCACACTGACACTATTCTCAGTGCAGTGACCCTATTCTGTCTGTGCACAGGCACTGTCCATATTGTGCAGCTTATGCCCCTGATACAGCGGGCTACTGCAGTTTTGCAGCCTACAGCACAGTAGCAGCCTGTACCCGCTTTTCATGGAGGCAGGTGTACTTTCAGTTGCACTGTGCCTAGGCAGCGGGCGCAGGCTGCGCCTCAGGCAAAGCAGCACCACAGAACCCTAGGTGCTCACTACTGTTCAAAATGGTTACTTGCTCCAGTTCCAACACGGCCCTCCTCCCTTCCGGGTCGTGACAATAACAGTTGTCACGGACCCACAAGCTGAAGCTCAGTTGGTTCAGGAGGTAGCAGCTCTGCTGCGAAAGTGGACCATTTGTTGCCCTGCACAACGCCAGGGCAGCCTCCACCTTGGAGGCCCACGATATGCCCCATGGCAGTTATACTGCAACTTTTACAGGACCTTTTTGATGAGGGGAAGTCCCCCCTCTACTCTAAAGGTCTATTTGGCAGCCATTTCAGTGTGCCATGTAAAAATAAATTCAGTCTCCCCAGTAACTCATTTCTTGGCAGGGCATTTTTTGAAAGGCACCCGTTGGCTGAGGTCACCAGAGAAGGATGTGGTTCCCCATTGGAGGCTGCGTGTAGTGCTTAGTGTACTGATGAAACCTCAGTATCGAAGACCTGTTAAATTTTTTTAGAGGCCAGAGCGAAGGTTACCCTTCATACTAACCTGGCTTTTTTGCCGAAGACCATCTCGGCTTTTCATGTTAACCATTTGGTGGAATTAGAGGCTTTCCATCTCCCTCCTTTCCAATCTGACAGGAAGCGTCAACTCCATATGCTTTGCCCAGTGCCGACATTGGTGTATTATACTGACAGGACTAAAAGCTTATGATAATAACCTAATGTTAGCTTTGTTATGTTACCTGAAGACAAAGGGCTTCGTGATTTTTTTTGTATTTTGAAAAAGTACAACAAATAACAACGGCCGGAGTGGGTGACGTCAGACCAGAGCCAGGAAATAAACAACAAGAGAGGTGGAGTTTGGTGGAGCTGAGCGAATGGTCTCGCTTAGCATTTAATGAATGAACAGACAGATAGAAAATAAATGGTTTCAACAAACAAAAACAGGACACAGCACATTCGCCAAAATAAACAGACAAACAAAACGGACTAAACAAAACACGGTGAGCAGATATTTTACTACTGCGACTATGACTACTATTATTATTATTTGTATTAACTTTGTCTCCAATCCTGTTCTCCACTCACCGAACACACAACCCCGAGTGGGTGAAAACCTGCTACTTTTATGCAGCTGTACCAAGACTCGACTGCTAATCAATCATTCAATTGGAGTCGCGGTACAACTGCACGTGAATTAATAAAGTGCAATTCCTCGTGCTCACATATTACATTTTACTTGCACATGAAGTGCTGTGCAATCCTCGTGCCTAAATACAAATATACATTTTAAACACTCGTGTTACACAGACCCGCTTATATCCATCCCTTGTACTAATGACTATACACCAACATTAACACACAACACCAAATACACACAGGGACGGGCACTTTGCCACAGTCAGAAATGAGAAAGTTTATGAATTTCTGACTATTTGAAGCAAATGGATGTAAACCGCGGGTATGGTACACTTAACTCACACACTCAAAAACACAAAATTCTACCGAAGGTCCTTGTCCTTTATTATATACATAGAAAGAAAAAAAATTAGGAAAATAAAATATATATATAGTAAAACAAAATACAGCTGTACCATACATACAACTAAGGCTTTCGTGCTCGCACAGCTTCTTTTTTTAAGCACCCAAAACAACTCTAGAAAAAACAACAACTATCCTTAAAAGGGATATCTTTGGCAAATCATAGTTTTAAAACCATTTTTTTTTTCCATTCAGCAAAACTAACTGAACTTTATTAAGTCGATATAATCAGTAAAATGTGTGGATTATAAAGAAATTCCTAAATAGATACAGGATACTAGATACAGCTGTACCATTGGTCTATTAATTTTTGAACACCATTTGTTTGCGCATCTTTTGGCAAACTGAGTTAATTGATAACCACTGTGTTTCGTTGTGTCAGTAGCACGGCTCTGCTCTGCAGTGGTAAAACAACCCAGGCTCTCCTTAACCGCATCGTGAGGGCTCGATTGCACAGTAGAAAAGAGGCATTATTTACACAGAGAATGGTGAGGGTATGGAAACACACCTTTCGGTTTTGAGCCAGGGCAAACCAGCCTGTAAGTCTGTGAAAGGAAGACGACTACAGTGTAGTGAGCAGCCAAAAGACTTTGTTTTAAATCTTGTGATGGTGCATTTGAAACCGAGGTCAGAGGTCCACTCGTTATTGTATAGGAATAGGATAGGGATTTGTTTTGGGATTTCAATCCTGGGAAAGTATAGTGAGTTTGAGGTGTGTTTGATGGACCTCCTTTACAGTAGGAGCAGCGCACTGTCGTGTTAAAAGCACCTTTTATTTTATAGCTGTGTTTTGTCAATGTGTTCTTTTTGCTTTTTGTATTCGGTAAGTTTAAACCGCTCTGTATGTTCGCACGGTTGTTACCGTTGCTGGCATCAGCCTTGTTTTTTTTTTTTTTTTTTTTGTGTACAAAAAAATTGGGTGCTTGAGTGCGTTTGCAAAGAAACCTGACAATGTCTGTTCTTGTCTTTCAGCCGTTGCACCCACACCCCCTGTGATATTTACCTACTGTAGCCATGTTGTTGATGGTGAATCTCTGGGATCCTTGACAAAGACCCAACTTGACAAAGTTTTAAGATCAATCAGCTACTGGGAACTGGACGAGCATTGATAGGTCAAATCGCCTTTTCTCATTTGCACATTTTGTTATGTTCTTGGTGGAGGACTATGCAGTGAGTGTTATGGGTTGGTTTGGACTTGAGTTGAGTGCTACAGTAAGTGCTTGTAAAAGCCTCCTGTTTCATAGAGAAGTAGCTGTATAAATCTCACCTCGGCTTTCTTGTTCCATTTATTTTAGTCTTGGAAACTGACTAAAGTGAGATAGATATGTGTATTCCATGCCAGTGTTCAGTACATACAGTATCTTGTTATAAAAAAGAAAAATAAATAAATAAAACAATTTTGTAAATAGTTCAATGTACTGTAGAACAATGTTCTGGATGACACCTATGGCAAAATAAGATGTAGTGTTTTGTCCTGAAAACAGATGCTCTGATTGGTTGAGAGTTGCCTAGTGATTTATAATTAAAATAAGACGACCACAGGCATAAGGCATTGTGTGATTAGAATTGTCTAAATTGTCTACTGTAATGCTCTAATCCCATTGTGAAGCATGCAGGTAGAGCAAGGTCTATGGGAACTAATCCAGGTCCTGCAGAGACACAGATTCTTCATCCAGTGCCTGCAGCCCCTTACCTTACCAGCACTTAGTTCACTAACAAAAGCAACAACATTAAAAAACTAAAGATATTAACAAGGCTTCATGGAGGAATCACAGTGCAAATACACCCCAGGGTGTTACTAAAAAACAGAACTAGTACATAGCTGGGGACCCACATGAAGCACTATGTTGGTCTTTGCTATCAGCAAAAGTTATTATGCAAATCACTGTAGTGAATTATGTTTTTAACAAGCATTAATTATGACTGTTACTGGACTTTGTTCAGTACTTCTTTATGTTCAGCAGGGTCAATGAAATAAAAAGGGAAGTTGTTTGAACAAAGCACTGCTCTGGAATTGAGCGAGTCACAGTTGCCTATCCTGGTCTAGTTCTGGTACAGTAGCTTTACAGTATCTCTTGAATTGTACACTGATAAGTCAGGTTAATTATGTCCTGCTCAGGTCACCTTATCTGTTACACTGACAAAGAGCTCCAGACTGCCAAATAAGCCAGGTTGATAAATAGTTAATAGGGATTGCTAAAGGCTCCAAGCTGTACAATTTATAATAGTGAACTGTTGTTAACAAAAGAACAGAAACTGATTAAAATACCGTCAAGATTACTTCTTAATCCACTGCCAGCAAAAATCTCATTGCAAGAGTTGAAATGACATACAAACAAGTGCCTTGTTGACTCACATTAGCTTTGAGGAATTAAGTAAGTTGTCAATATTGTTTTTTTACAGGGAATTTTATTTGAGTAGCTGCATAAACTGCATGCATTGACTAAATGTAATCTTTGCCCCTTTTAGGAGTTCCAGGGTCTGGTTCCTAATCTCAATGACTTGTTTTGTGTAGGAGTGCAACATGAACCTGCTGTATGTGGGCACACACTCAGTTGTATTTTGATATACTGTACTGTCCAACAGATGACTCTTGTGCCATGTATGACTCATTGAGCTCCACAATTGATCTGTTTTGAAGTATCCCAATTAATGTTTTTACTTTGACTGCAAGGGAAATCTGTAGTATTGGGTAGAATATATTGATGTTTGAGTTAAAAAAAAATAAAAAAAAAATACAGAAGCTGTGTCTTACTGAAGTTGATGCTATTTAGTCATTGTTTAAATAAACCCAAAAAATGTTGTGAGTGATATGTAATAATATATTCTGGCAGAGGTCAAACATGACACTTTAACTTCATTTTTTTCATTTATTTTTTTTTCATGTGACCCCCAACTAAGTTTAAAAGGGAATCGGACGCTGAATTAGTTTGTGCCCATGGTAGTAAACTCTTTAGAGAAGGACTTGCAAGGTTGCACAGATCACAAATGGAAACAAATTAAGTTCCCAGTGTGGTGTTGTTTAGATTCTCAGGTCCTTAGAGAAGATAAACCAGCAGAGGGGATGAGCTAGACAAACAGCCTTTGCTTCAGAAATCCATTAAAGCTGGTAACCTTTCTCGAGTATAAGGGAAGGGCAGTGATTGCCTACAATGGGAAACAGAATTCCCTTCTTAGTCAGTTGATAAGCACTTAAGTGTGCTAAGCTTTAACTAAATTCACAGAACTCTGTTGTGTGCCTGATTGGCTTCAACTTGTTGCACATGGTGGGCTGTCTACACAACCGTATATGCTGTATGACACACATCACCCAGTGAGGCAAGCAGATATTGTTTGATTTGCGTATCATGGCTAGAGACTACTTCAGTTTGTCAGCTGCCTGGCAGGCTTCGCCACTGGTTTCCATTTGAGAGCCACAGGGCTAATTTTAAATCACCTTTGGAGCCACGCAGTTAATAAATTTAATAGAGTTAATAAAATTAATAAATTACGTTCTTAACTCAGTGAATCACAAATGGACTATACAATTGGCACAGCTGGGTTGAATAACAGGGTTGGTTGTGACAATTACGATTGAGGTGTATTGAGAGCTTTGTTGGTCATGCATAATTGTAACTTGCATCCTAAGTTCACAAACACTGTAAAGTAATTGGTGTTGTCCAGAGCATTTATGATAAAAATAAATAAATAAATAACAAACAGATGTGTTGACCGTCTATTTACCTGTCTTTAATTGTTTTTACAGTGTGCCAGTGATGTGTGAGTTTCAGTTATTATTGTACTGTGTCTGTTGTAATATGTATGTACTCTCATTTGAACTACTCTACAATGACTAATCTTATTGTAATTAATTCCTTATTTGAATGAACAGTGAATGGTGAGCCATGTGATTTATTGGCGAGTAATGGCAGGAGTCATTTCCTTAGTTGTAAACATGAACCTTATAGAGACCAGAATCTATACAGTTTCTTACATACAGGATGTAAGAAAATAAAGTACAAAGGAAATAACCCAGAACTTTATCAACAGAGCAGAAAGCTACTGTACAAGACTCTGCCAGTTACAACTGATGGGAAAAGAGACCACAACTAAAATTTAAAACAAATAGAATACCAGCCAATACTAGAAAGTGTATATAGCAAATAGTGGAGTCTAGTACCAAGAAAGGCAGAGTGAAATACATGAATTAGAGATTTTGCTGAATAACTGGAGGCAATAAATAAAACTACTTGGAATAAGTATTACGGGCAAACAGTAAACAACGTGAGGTAGTGAGGAGGAGTGATTGACTATTTGAACTCTCTCAGCCTGACCCCAGAAGGAATACCCTCCTCTTAGCGGAAGTGTTTCCTTGTTATATCCTGTCTTTACAAATGTATTGAACCAGCTGCTAAATTATGTAGTAGTTTGACTAGAGTAATGAGTAATACAATTAGTTTACAAGAGTGGGCCTGTTTGAGGTTACTGCATTTCAGCAGCTCTGTTGCGCATATATGATATTAATTTCCAGTGCCTGCTGTAAGAGTATGTTGCAGTATACATTAGGGGGTGGTTGTACTGTAAGCAGAAAAACATTTCACATTTCTATAGATGCATTGGGTTGGGGTCCAGAGTCAGGATATCTAATGTCAACCCTAGACAAAACATTTCCTAGATCAAACTTCAAAGCATTTTTAGATGTGAGAAGTCTGTAGGGTTCAATAAAGCTGGTTAAACTTCGTGGGATAATTCTCATTACAGCGCTTGTGTGCCAATAATTTTCAACTTGGTTAAACAAATTTATTTTAAAATGTTAAATAAAGCTGGAGTTGAATACATAAATACAATTCAGGTGACCGCAGCTAGTCTTTTTGCTAACCATTAGGAAACAGATGCCCTTGGTTTGAGGTCGAATCCAAACCCATTTTAAGCAGTGCATTACAATATCCTGTAATGGCTTCAGTGTTCCTTTCCAATTATAACATATAATCCCAAACTTTAGTTTGGCATCGATTTAACAATTCAGAGGTGGCTAAATGATTTAAAGAATGATAATTAGATTAGAAAAAAAGAACAAGTTCAGGAATGCCATCAAGCACTGATTCCAATTTTAGAAATAATTAGCAGCAGTGGTAGTGTGTTTTGGAAACCACCTTGCTGACAGCTTTAACTACAGAAGCTTATTACTGGAGAAATCTACAGTTTGGTGTGTGTGTGTGTGTGTGTGTGTGTGTGTGTGTGTGTGTGTGTGTGTGTGTGTGTGTGTGTGTGTGTGTGTGTGTGTGTGTGTGTGTGTGTGTGTGTGTGTGTGTGTGTGTGTGTGTGTGTGTGTGTGTGTGTGTGTGTGTGTGTGTGTGTGTGTGTGTGTGTGTGTGTGTGTGTGTGTGTGTTTGAGGTCCAGATGGAAGTAATGCCACCTTTTTAAACTCTTATTTTTTTCTATTTAATGAAGTTGATAAGGGGCTCAATAAATCTCACATCTGATAACACCAGCGGGGTTAATGTAAAGTTAAACTGTGATAGGGATTAGATCTGCATAAAACATACTGTAGCCTGTTGGGATTTGAACTCAAGGGTGTCTATTCACTTGCATGGTTAAAAACCTACATCCCTAACAGTGAGTGTGAGTCTCTGAAGTGTATTTTAGCAAAATGCCTAGTTGTGTTACTGTTTTTAATATTTACAGTAAGCAGTGGGTGTATTTAAATCAATTTAATCAATTGTTTAGATCCTAAATATCTCTTCTGTCTTTTGCACCTGACCACAAAGATACAGGGTTGAACCACGGCATGTGTTGGTTTATGGCTATAGAAATAAATGTTGTGAATGCAATTGATAACAATGCAGAATCAAATTGCTACAGTAAGTAGTAGTGGTGCAATCGACATCCTAGTTTCGTATTCGATTACCGTGTAGACATTTACCAATGATAATCGATGCGTTGACGTTTTATTTTTCAAAATAAAGAGCAAACATTAGCTTTTTTTAGCTGAAGATCCAATAACTAAAATCAAATTAGAACACTTCTGATTATAAAAAAGAAATTCAAAGGACTTTAACAAATGAAAAGAATATGCGTGCGGCTGCATCAGCTGTCTCTTTAACATTGTAATAATAATAATATATATATATATATTTGAACAGAAATCATTTCTGTATGAACTAAGGCTTTTGATTATTGTTAAGATTTTATGTCCAAAAGCAAAACATTTGAGTTAATCTCACAAATCCTGACTAATTTAACTAAATTACTAAATTCTGCTTCTTTTTATCTAATATTGCCATATAATCCAAGCACAACATTCTTTGAAACAAAATAAGGTAATTTGTAGATTTAATAAATAAAAATAAAACAAAAAAACTATTGCCTTCATTTTTAAATCAAGAAAAGGTGGATACAGTAGGGCTACTTCTGATTTGGTTTGTCCAACACAAATATAGAGGCCTAAAGTGTGTATCCTAGCAACGCACTAATCTACCATACTAGCACTAAAAGAAGCACACTCTCACACACTCAAAGTTTTAATTCAAACTGGCAACAGGAGACTTCAAACTGGGTTCTAATTTGATGCATCGGTTCACCAGTATGTAGTCGAAGCTATGGAAATTAAGGACAGATGATCAGTAATCGATGTATCTATTAATTGCTGCACCAGTAGTAAATAGTTCCCAGACAAGTATTCTGTGAATGTTCTCACGTTAAGATGGGGAATTGTGTGGTGCCTTATCACATTAGTACACAGCTGTACTGCAGTAGGGTAACCAGAATCTAAAGGTCACCACGAGTACTCCCACTCTCATATCTAGCTTATTGTTATGTGTGTGAGCTGCATTCACTTGCATACGGTTTTCTTTGTTGGTGGATGTTTGTTTCTATGAAAGCTTGCCAGTCTCATTTTTGGAACAGATTTTTCGAATGATCTGAAAGTGTGTATATGGCTAGATATTTTTTATACTGTAACTATCCATTCCCCAAAACAGATTTGCATAGATATTTTTTATTGCTGTTGGCTTGTGTGTCTTTCTTATTGCTGTCACTGAGACACTTGGTGGTATGCATGTAGCACTACAGGTGTTCCAGGTTTTTGGGGGTATAGTGAAAGCTAATTGGTATCATTGGCTTCACAGTAAGTAATCTTAGCTTGATTGGATGGTCATATTATTACTAATCAAGAACCACCAACAATAACAACAATATACCTTTCAATTAACGTGCAGTACTAAATTATACTGAACTATGTTATGGATTATCCCTATAATTGAGCATCGCCCTTTATAGAAACAATGGAAATACACTTAGCCATTGCATTTTCTTATCATGTAAGAATTACTGTACACAAGAAAGAAGGCTGTCTGTGATGTAAAACTTTTGAAAACAAACCAGTCTCTAAAACAGATTAATTTTTTTTTTTTTTTTTTTTTTTTTAAATAACAAATTAGACTGCTGTGATTACAGCCTCCTATAGTTTTCATCTGTGGGTTTAGGTGACATAATCTATCTGACTTTATAATGACACTTCAATGCAAATAGCCTTGTAATTCACTGCAGCCCATCTGTCATTTCATGTGTAAATACCAGGGATAAAGTGCAGGTATCAGATCTGTGAAACCAAGGTTATATTGCTGATAAAAAGCTTAGTGGTTTGTGCATTGGCATGGCAGCAGTATGTATAGACTTTAATTCCTAGCCCAGTGGTGGATAGGACTGCTTTGTACTGTAAATACTGTAGCCACTCTCAAACAGCCAGTTGAAGATGATTCTTGTTTGTGCGCTGAAGTCACAGAAAGAATCAACAACATGATGCTTTCCCTGTAGGAAACTGCATTACTAGTTGGTTCCTGTTTTGGTTTGTAACGGTAGCGTGGCTATGAATGCGTACTGTTTCAAAGGCCTCGAGCAGTGAGGAATATTGTTTAACATGACAGTTTTACTTATTGATGAGTGCTTTTTAATAGCCTCTGCTGATAAACTAAACTACAAATCAATTTATCAACAGTGGTTCCTGTGGATATATGCTTTTCTATACTATCGACTGCTTGTCAGGTGCATTGGGTGTAATTTATTTTCACACGCGCTGTTTAAAATATTTTTTATTTCAGTGTAAAACATGTTTAAAAGGCACTGCATGTCAAAGGCACTCAGTACTGCATCTCCAGCCAAGCCCCACCCCTTGTTCCCTGTATTTTTCACATACCTCTATATAGACGTGCATACTGATAAATCCTATCCTGATCACTCGTTTTATCACCAAACTCCTAATGTAAGTAATGTGATCCAAGTGGTTATTTTATTACTATAACATCTAAAAAAAAACTCAAATGCAAATGTTCATAATATTTTTTGAGTGCTGGATGCGGAAGCAGCCATCTTTTGCTTGTGTCCCTGTTATCTCTGTGGTTCAGGGGCTATGTGTATTGCTCAGATACGCAAGTTGTGATGTGAACAGACACATTTGTATTGAGAGTTTCTATCCACTTAGGGGGAGGGTGCATGAAAGCTGCAGGACTAATATATAGATAAAAGTCATTGTTTTTATTGTATCGACTGCAGTGGGGAAAAAAAAATCCAGCTCCAGTCTACGTTCCCTCTAAAGACTCGGACACACATGAGCGGCGCGGCACCGCTAGCGGGGAGCGACAAAATTCCACACCTATCGCTCGCCTTTTATTTCAGTTAGATTGAACACACATTGACATAAAAATGACCTTGCGGAAAAGTGTCGAATTTCCTGCATCGGCGAATCTGGGTCTAGCCTATCAGGTCCATGGTGTGGGATACGTCATGTCTTGATGAACTCGAATATCCATTACACGGAGGAGCTGCTAATAGCTAGTTTCTCAGCATCCTGAGCTATTTGATTATAAAAATAAGATTTTCAAAGACGATGGTTATGGGTCTATTGAATGATCCAAAACAAATACTAACCGCTTGCACCCTGCATTAATCCAGTTACTGGACATCCTGTATCATTTGTCAGATGTACACATCAAGTAATTAACTAGATCCCTCTTTTTCCTTATTAATAGCAGAGCCTATACAATATGTAACTACAGATACAGTACCACAGTCCAGTCTTGTTAAGTGCGGTTCTGGATAATAGCTGTTTCTTTGTAGAAAAAGGCTTTCATATTGTATCACAAAATAAATATCATATTTTACATACATATCCTTTGGATAAATAAAATATTTCTGCGTAATGTTCTGTTATGGGAACTTATAAAGTTAGATCTTGATAAAAATTTCTGGAAGTGGACATGGTCGTTCACTCTGGGTTCAGCAGTAAAAGTTCAAGAACGACACTTTAACGTCATTTTTTTATTTTTTTCTTGGAATTGGATGCTGAATTAGTTTGTGCCCACGGTAGTAAACACTTCAGGGAAGGACTTGCAAGGTTGCACTGATCACAAGGTCTTAAAGGTCTTTAAAGAAGATAAACCAGCAGAGGGGATGAGTAGACAAAGAGCCTTTGCTTCAAAAATCCATTAAAGCTGGTAACCTTTCTGCAGTATATGGGAAGGGCTTCTAATGCAGGTCACTGGGTCATGAGCAGTGATTGCCTACAATGGCAAACAGAATTCCGTTGATAACCATTTAGGTGTGCCAAGATTTAACTACATTTTTTGGGTTGTCGTACAGTGCTGGGAGGTGGTGGGTGGTCTTTTTTTAAAAATGTTATTGCCGCTTCACAACTTAGTGTGTCAACCAAGCAAAGCGGTATTCCCATGTGCCGCCTTGCTTTGCTCCCCACAAGTGGGGAAACCTTTAGCCACTTAACAATACTATAAACATTCTGTTTCAGCAAGGCAAGAAGACGCATATTTTATTTGAAAACACCCAACAAAACACGCCATTTGAAAACACACCACCGTACCATTTAATGTACACATAAATGTTATATTTAAATTGCACTATAACTCTGAGTCCCATTTAATAAGTGCCAAACTTAGTCCCATGTGAAAAAACGTTGTCACAGATTTCCTACATTCTTAATAGGTTTGCAGAGATATTCATGTACTGCATAATCCTTTACTTCTTTTGACTGTGACACGGTTTTCTTTCCACTACAGAATGGTAAAACAAAATTGTGCCAGTAGAGCAGGGCTACTCAACCCTGGTCCTGGAGGGCCGCTGTCCCTCCTGGCTTTTGTTCTAACAGTACACTGAATTGATTAATTCTAATAAGCACTTAATTGGTCCAATTAAGTAATTTAAGGTACAGTTGGAACAAAAACCAGGGACAGCGGCCCTCCAGGACCAGGGTTGAGTAGCCCTGCAGTAAACAGTGCTATTAGTGTATGTCATATTAGTGCATCCCTGAGCAACCACAGCTCTAGTTACACAAGACTGTACTAATGTGATTAATAATATTAGTAGGATTGTACAGCTACTACTGTGTTAAAAAAAAAAAAAACACAGTAGTAGCTGTGCAATGTTTTTTTACCATGTTCTTTCATCTGTGACTACTGACAGTAATATTGACAGTAATCATAAATGTGTTTATTATTGTATTAAATTATTCCTCTTTTGAATCCACTCTATTACTATTTCCAAAATATGGTTCAATACATTTTAAAGAGAGCAAACAATAGGAAAAAAAAAAACTTAGCTGTGATCTTGAAGCTGCGTGTTTCTGGCTTGACGTCTGTGAAAACGTTCATTCGTGACCAGAGGGTATGTTTGAAACCATGACTGCTTCACCTCCCTGTGACTAGTATCACAGTCATATTTTAGTTGTGTGTACATGGGTGACTGGTATTCCTTGGGCTACATCTTTCGGAGCATAATTCTGGTAATTGGTTTGTACAATTTATTTATAACATTTTTTTTTTTCCATTTGGATGCCATGTGGTGTTTTTTTTTTTTCAAGCAGCGCAGCCGGCGACCTGTTTCTAATTAGAGCTTCTGTCCTCCCACCAAACACAATGTTTGTGGCATGCATATGTTACGTGATCAAGCTAAAGAGCTTTCATTGGGCTAAATGAAATCAAATTAAACAGTCTGTATTGACTCATCTACCAGGACACAATGTGCGGGCAGGCTTACACAAGTACATTTTTCAAAGCCTTTGCTACCATGGCGAACTTCGGGAAAATGTTTCGCTTGCGGCGAGATGGCGAGCAGCTAGCGGGAACGTAGCCAGTTGTATACAATGAACTTTCAACAAATCAATACCAGTAGTGATAATAAAATGGATCAGCTGAAATACAGAGTGGATACTGTAGCAGGCGAGCGTGTGGCTAATGTTCTGCAGCACAGGTTCTGTCATAAGTGGAGCAGAGAGCTGTTTTGATATTGGACTGATAGGACTGCACTGTAAAACTGGAATGCATAACTGGTAGTTCTGATGATTAACTTTTTCTTTTTCTCTCTCTCTTTTATTCAAAGACCTGTCCAAGAACCGCTTGACTGAAGTTCCAGTGGAAGTGTGCCATTTCGTCTCGTTGGAGATATTGAATTTGTATCACAACTGTGTTAAAGTCATTCCGGATGCCATTGTCAGTTTGCATATGCTGACATACTTAAACCTGAGGTAAGTATGTGGACATTATTTAAATTCATCATCGACAATTTAGTTTTGAGAAGGTTTTTAAATAAGTTCAACATCTTATTTATATGACTCATCTTTTAGGAGAAGGTCACTATTCCCAGGCTGCAGTGGGTCAGTAAAGCTGGTGACATTATTGGGAATCCCTACTGTTGCCAACAAATCCATTAGGACTGCCACATAGGAAAGACTGACATACTGTAGTATTTGTAATCTAAGGGGTTTTATCGTGTAGATAACACAATGGTATTTATCCTTGAGACATAAACTAGCAGAATTATGTATATGTTAGTGTAATGTGTTTTTTTTAACATTATAACAATTTTATTATTGTAAGATTATCAAACATGTTTTAAAACCCATTATAACAAATTGAAACCCAATGTAAATCTGTAAACCTCAGCTGCAGTTACATAGTTTAACCCTACAAGTTTCCTTATATGTATCCTACCCAAATGTACATTAAAAGACCTAATTGATTTCATCAGTCATTAATTTACATTAGAATAGATTTGAGGGCCTATATTGTTTGATGCACACACACACCTCAGGCAGACTGCAAAATGTGAGGGGCGTGGCCCACCAGATCATAACACCTTCCACCTTTGTGTTTTGAAGGGGCAACAAAAGCTTTAAAAAACATCAGAGTAAGTAGCTTCAGATATGTTATTGATGTTGTTTGCATTTCCCTTACTCGTGTTATGGTAAATATTGAGCTCAAATATTGAGTTTGTATAATTCTTCTTTAAATCTTACTTTGCTTTGAAATTCAGCTAAAGTGCTGGCACTGAACAGCCTCTTTGTTCTAATTTCACTGTGATTCTGGTGAAGGTCATTTTCATTTGCTTCCTGTGTAACACAGTAATATGACCCCACCTGCGCCTGACTACTTGTATTCCCTGCTGGGAAACTGTGGGCTCAGGTGGAGTCTTAGGGAAAGGGGGAGAGGAAATCAAGTACAGCTAACTCTTACTAATCCACGTGATTTGGGACTGGAGTAATATATGTTTGAACTGTTGCAATTATTTGTCAGTTTTTCCACTTGGGCAAAATAATTCCTAAATATAAATTATATTTCTTATTTGTTCTCCTTGAGGTATGTTGGGAAAAGGACAGTTTTTTAAGCAAGCAGCCCCATTATCTTATAATAACTCTAATGTTATTGTACTGGAGATTAGAGATAGGGTTAGTGATATCACCTATACTACACTAGATGCTCACTCTTCCGAACAAGTTGAAACTGGACTGTTCAGATTGTATTCTCTACTTTACAAAAAATGTATTGTTCAGTCTTCTGTTTCATATTTTTTATATTACATGTAATCAGAAAGCTGTAATAGCCCTTTGAATAAAGCATAGACAGCTGTAAATGTTTTACACATTCATTACATAATTAGGATATTCAGCCATGGTTTCTATGGCTGCTGCTATTAGCCTGCATTTCATTATGAGAGTGTGGTTTCGATTATAGAACACTTCGGACGGTTAGGGGTCAGGTTAGCTACTGTACCTGTGAATGAGGCTATTCTCTGTAACAGCATTGTGCACCATGTGCACAAATTGAAAATCTGATTTAGTGCCTTAGGGACCTTCTGGTGTTTTCTTTGTAGGCGATAATTTTAGCTGCCACGCTCATGAACCATAACTGGTGACAGACATGATTAAGAACTGGGATATCACAGGTGGCTGGTGGAGCTTTTGTTATATTTCCAGTGTTATCTCACATTTTGTTGAATTATAAACCTTGTACATGCATGTGGCAAAGTGCCCGCCCGTGTGTATTTTGTGTTGTGTGTTAATGTTGGTGTATAGTCATATAGTCTATGTAACACAAGTGTTTAAAATGTAATTTGTATTTAGGCACAAGGATTGCACAGCACTTCACATGCAAGTAAAACGTAATAAAATCTGAGCACGGGGAATTGCACTTTATTAATTCACGTGCAGTTGTACCGCGACTCCAATTGAATGATTGATTAACAATCGAGTCACAGTACAGCTGCATAAAAGCTGCATGTTTTGACCCACTCGGGGTTTGGTGTTCGGTGAGTGGAGAACGGGATTGGAGACGGAGGTAATAAATAATAAAATAATAACATAAAGTTAAAATATCTGCTCACGAGCTGACGAATTGGGCATTTCAAATTGAGGAATGAGAAACAGGGGGCTATTATGTAACATGGTTTACAGTATAAAAGGCTATCACTACTATATTATACGAGTAATCCTTTTGAACTATGTAAAAAATACTTAAAAAAAATAATAAATAAAAATAAAATAAAATCTGATTCTGGGATCAGAGACCATAAGCAAAAGCTTTATCAATGAGCTAGACCAGCTGTAAGATGGTGGATGATATTTCAGTTTTCTTTATCAGTGGTGATACACTGTTGCAGCTCAGTATCTACTTTCCTTGGTTTGAATAGAGCATTTCCTTGGCCCTTCCCTGGAAACTGATGCACGTTTGATGTTATGATATGTTTACAGCCTTGGCCTATTCACCATCCATTCTCACCATACCTTGAACAAGTATGACCTAAATCTAGCAAATATCTTTTTTTTTCTCAAATTATTTAATTTCTTCCCATTTAATGTGACATGGTATTTGTTCTGTATTTTTTCTATTGCAATTTCTCCTTGGATCATTAGTGTGCCGTGATTAGTAGATACTAGGATTTAAACTATTACTATTAAAGGTGATGAAATGTGTTAAATATCCTAAATTTTGACTGTGTGCAATAGATGCAGCCCACTAATCAGCTTTTCTTAGTTTTGTTTAGAACAGTGTTTCTCAACGGAGAGTGTACCGCTACCCAAGGGGTGTTCTGAAGCCAAAGGGGGCATTTACATCCAAGAGGGTGGGAGAGGGGTGTTTTAGTTAAAAAAGGGGGGCGTTGTGTTGAGAAAGGTTGAGAAACACTGGTTTAGAAGCTGCCCTGATTGCAGAAACAGGAATTCCCTTCTGAAGTAGTTATTAAGTTTGGTAAATAGTAATTTACGTAGGCAAACCTTTTAAGTTTCTCTGAATAGTTCTATTTCCAAATTACCGCTTTTAACATGCTGTAAGCTGACAGGTGTCACTTAAAATGGAAAGGAACCTGTTCAAAACTTGTTCATTGCAGATTAAATTTCCTGCCTATTCCGTTTTTTGGTACCAATCAATGATCATGAGAAAGCGTCTTCTGACAATATGAGTTAGATAACTACTTATGTTACAAAGGCTAATTTCTTTGCTGATCTTTGCTGGAGTTCATTTTTTTGAGTCAATAGTATAGGCTGAGACATGGATCAATGTGTAATAAGATTAAATCGTATTCCTTTTCTGATCAAATGAAATGTTGTCACTTCCTTACTTTTGAAAGGAATACTATTTAATCTTCCTTAATGTAAGTGTAAGAATAAGGATTTGCCCAATTGGGAAGTAAAACTATTTGGAAACACTTAAAGGGATCGACCCCCCCCCCAGCCCCCCGAGTAATTGGAGCCCTAGCGTTTGCCTCTTCTGCTGAAGGAAAAACATGTTCTATTAAACTTTTTTTCTATTAAACTAATACATGTGATCAAGTAAAAATAAGGGGTCACCAAATTAAAAAGAGATGTATCCTGCCTCCTAAGGCAGCTTATTTAGATATTATTTTAAAGAAGGGACAAATTAAACAAAGATGTGATTCTGTTTTTGTAATTGTTTTAAACTATTTGTATCATATACAGTACTCAATGATCCATGTAAACAATCAAATGGGCACCTGGAGACTTGAAACTATTGTATTTCATTATTGCTAAAAACAACAAATGTATATATTAAAAACATTTTAAAAAATCTGAAACTTTCAAAAAAATGTTTACAACACGAGTTTCCCAAATGTGAAAATAACTAGTTCACTAATTGTTTTGTATTATTCACTAGCATATGTTTCCTAAAGGGTACCTGTGGTGAACTGAGAGTGAATATAGACTTATTTCAAGAAAATATGTTTCCAAATACTTTTGTCGTATTTTACAGCCTCTCCTATTGTTACGATGGGCTATTTTGATGCAAAAAGAAGTGTTCAAACCACGACAAGCTTCAGTGCACTGCATTGTAAACATGGCACGGTGAATTGACATGACAGAGTTGATTTCCCTAATTGTCGCTGATACCTACACACGAAGCAGAGTCGTTTGCATGCAAATATACAAATATCATGGATGAAGAGAATAATTCCATCACAATACAATGGTACCTGTATGAGCCATTATTGTTAGTCTACAGTGATGATTCAGACGAGGCTAGCCGCCTGTTCATTTTAGAAACAGATATGGAATAAACACAGCAGCCTGTATGAAAATATAATATTCTGTTACCAGCGCGACGATGCTCTGGGGGAAAAAGTGGGATGAAATAAGCACCCCAAGAAAGGTTCTGGGGACACTGGGACCAGTGTTCCAAAAGTGGGACTGTCCCATCACCTTACCTTCTTAAGCATAATATAAAAATGTAAAAAACCCAGATAAACATTTGAACGATATCTGGTACTACAAGTTAAATAAATCTCTCTTTGCAAACCTTGCTGCTTCCCCTAATATCTGACATGCCTTGCTGTCAGCCCCCAAAGACACCGGCGAGGTAACCTAGGAAGTACAAGTGTAACAGATTTCCTGTTTCAGATATGATTTTAAAGTGAAAGGGCATGTTTGATATAACGTGTTTCATAAAAGTACACAACATAGAATTATTTTGTTTGCTACAACCACTTAAGGGTATAGATGGTCAAGCAAAACATTCTTTTCACAACAGATAAATATATTTTAAGTGTGATTTGTCTCAGATTAGAAGCCTTAGACTAAGAACATTTTCACATGCCTGAAGCTAAACAAGTTTGGTTACAGTGAACTTACTACTTGGTAATATTTTTGGACTTGGCTTTTTACCACAATTTTAAGCAAAGGAATAACAAAACACACAGGCTTTCATTATAACTGAAACAAGAGAGCACTGTTCCAGGAAAAGGCAAACTAAATGGAGGTAAAAGGAATAGCTGAGACTTCACTTCTAGTTTTAAAGTTAAGAAGAAACACAAATTGAGTAAATAAACCAATCTTTCAGTTTGCACTTTATTGAAATGGAAACATTTAACTGGATTAATCTAGATGAACTTGCGTGTAAGTAATGTTAAGCTAGAAAAATTATTTCTTTCCCAGAAACCCCTTACAGTAACTTAGAGTTCAGAAGTGTTTATTTTTTTCTTTCTGTTCTGTTTCAGCCGAAATCAGCTCTCTGCTTTGCCAGCTTGCCTGTGTGGTCTTCCTCTGAAAGTCCTAATAGCAAGCAACAACAAGCTGGGGGCCCTGCCAGAAGAAATCGGACAGTTAAAGCAGTTGATGGAATTGGTATGTACAACTTGTGGAGATCTGGGTTTTCTATTACAACACACAACCTTCTTTGACAGACTCAGCACTTCCTTTTCAGTAAAATAATATATATATATTATATCAACCGCCTTATGTGACCGTTTATCCTTTGTAGAGTGAAGAGAAAATGAAGCTGTGAAGCCTGTTGTGGATTTCTTTTTTTTAAATTGTATTCTATTTGTAGAACTGGAATCACACTGTTATTGTTAGCACCGAGGATGCAGTGATTATTCAGCATGTTTGGAAAGTAAAGTTTTTAAAGCTGACTGTGTTCCCAGGCTGAATAAATATATAAATTAAACTTTTTGGCCCTTAACTATTTTCATAGTCCCCAATTAGCTAAATATTAGCTGAAACCAGCTAGGTTCCTTCCTACTGTACAGTATACCCCAGATTCTCAATGTATAGTAAAGAATAGTTTGATAAACAGTTTTTTTGTTACAGTATATTAGAATTAAGAACAAGAAGTAAGCAACCCATTCAGGATTTCTGTAAAAAAAAAAAAAAAAAACATTTAAAAAATATCTTTAATAAAAAATATATTTATCTGTGTTTATCCTGGAAAACAAATTGCATAAAAGAAAAATATTGTACTCAACAGTTCTAGCAAAATGATCAGCTCAACATTGTCACTGGTACTTATTTTTTTTTGTTTTTGGCTCTAATTATATTTTGTTTGTTTGCTTATTTTTACCTACTACAGGATACAGAGATGTTTTTAATAAGAATATTTAAAGCTGTTTTGCATCACACTATATAATTAACTACATTTTGGCTTAAAAAAGTCAAAAGAAACCTGCTGAATAATGTTACATTAACATATTGAATTACATACCAGTTTGTAGTTTTCCATATAGTTCACAAAAAGCTGACAAAAATGGAAAAATGTAACTTTTCCAAATCTAAAATGAAATACGCTACTAACTATTGTGGCTTGCGATAGAGTCTTGCGATATCAGCTTGTAGATGTTAAATAAAAGATCTAAATTAAGCTCATATAGCGTGTGTGTGTGTCTCTCTCTCTCTTTATATATATATATATATATGTGATGCTAAACTTTTGGCCATATCTGTAGAATAAAAAGTTGCTATTGCTTCTTGGCACCTAATCACTTCCTGGGCTGTCCATCAATTTCTGACCAATGATCTTTGAGCTACAGTCAGAACATGTGACCTACAGTACAGGAAGTAAATAGCTGAGATAGATCAACAGCATTGAATTCTATGAATTATCTGTATATTCAGAATGTAATGTATTAATGCCAATAAGCAAGCTGAAATTGTTTTAAAGCCTTGCTTATTGGCCCTGTAGTAGCTACCTCTTTGTCCTTTATGTGCTACACAACCTTTTCCCAAGAGGGAAATAGCATTGCATTTTAAAGCAGCTTGAGGTACAGTTACCCCAGAACTGATGTACAGTACAAGTGCATGCTGTGCAGTGGGATGGAGTGTCAGTGAGTAATAGCTGCCACTTCCACTTTGTTTCTATGGCAGGACATCAGCTGTAATGAAGTCACGGCTCTGCCCCAGCAGATTGGGCAGCTGAAGGCACTTCGAGAGCTCAATGTCAGGAGGAATTACCTCAGCGTTTTACCGGAGGGTAAAGTAAAAGTTTACTCTGTTTCCCACGTGTCACTGGTCTGTTTAAAAGTGCAGTAACTAAGGTTTTAAAATCAATTTCTGATGAAAACTGCTGAATACGGCCACCCCTCTTTTATTGTTTTGTTGAACAGGTGTAGTTTTCTTAACTTTGTCTCTGACGGTGCAAGCCAGAAACATTGTCCCAAGTTCCCTATGTACCCTACGGGGTGTGTAGTAGGGGCAGATGTCCACCAGATTGGACACAGACAAATAGAAACTCTCTCTAGCCAAATACATTTTCATAAGTAAAACGTGAAAGCGTGGTTGGTAGTATTTGGTATTTTTAGACTTTTTTGTATTGCTCTCTTGGATTAATCTCCTGTTTTTTTGTCTCAACGATTCAATGCTATTTAATGCTTTGTAAATTTAGGAATCATACCACAAAACCACCTTTACAACCAGTTTAAAAAAAAGACTGCTCTGTCCAGACTGGGTTTAGATAAGGAAACATGGCAAATGTCACATTTGAACTGGTCTGTGGATAACCTTGCTTTAGTCCCCGGTGCAGCCTTACACAGGACCTTCTAACGACCACCAAATAATTAAAAATGTTACAGAAATTACTGAGTTTTAATAAACAGTTTTAAAATAGCTGTGACCCAGAATGTGGGTAAATCCAGAAATGAAACCTGTGTCAATGCGCAGGGGGGGGGGGGGGGGGTGTAAAGTAGGTCTTTGGTAATTGCCTTTGATAATTATCATCACCAGGGTATGTCGGTTAAATTCTACATTTATAAAAGGTTTTATATATATTAGACACACACACCATACGGATATCGTTCATAATTGCAGATTTCCCAGTACATGCTTTTCAAAAAGGTCATACAGACATTATGCATATAATCTGTCTCTAAGGTCCAGGAATTAGGCCATGTAGATTGAACTACCAAACCAGATTTATTGTAGTTGGTCACAAAGTTAGATTTTTGTAGTCTGTCTCCATTACATCACTAGACTGTCTAGTAAAGTGCTCCCTTGTTATAAGGTGGTCTTATAAAAGTTTACCACATAATGTTTGCATAATATTTCTGCAGTTTTACCATAATTTTACCAGGTTATATTGCATACCATAGTTTGCCATATTTATTAATTTGCTTTAACATTGTTCGCTATTCTTTACAATGCTTTACTAAGCTTTATTATACTTTGCAATGCTTTTACTATGATAAACCTTTATAAGGTGGCGCTTCATACTGCAGAACAGGTTATTAGTTGATATGGTCTTGGCTCCCGTTTGCCCCATAATGTATTCTTATTATAAGGTGGAACAAAAATGACAGTATCTTGCCTATGGTTCCTAACTGTAGCGTTATAAAGGGGGAAACACTGTAGTTTCAAAAAGTAAACATTTTATTCTTAATACTTTAGACTTTTTTTTTTTTTTTTTTTTTTTTAACTGAATGGGTTTAGACTGATCTCAGATTGGTTTAAAGCTGATCGTTAACTGCCACTAAACAGCACTCTAAAACCTTACAGCTATTTTTCTGAACATTTTAGAACATATTTGGCCATTCAAAGCTGGCTTGGGAAGCCTACTGTTATTGTATAGTTTTTTTTTTTTCCCCTCCCAAAACTTTAAACTGCTCCTGTACACATGTGGTGTAACAGATCAACATGAAACTTGGCAGATATCATCCCCTGTAGATTACAGTTCAGATGCAAAAGAAAAAATTGCACTCCTGCGTCAACCAAGACAGCGGCCTGATGCATTTTGGAAAGCGGTGAACCGATTGATCTGAAACTTCGCAACCAAACCCGCTTCAAGTTTCAAAATGGCTGCCACCAAATTCGCCGAAACGTGCCCCAAACATCAAATTCCAAAGTTGACAGCATCATCCCTGTGTCAGTGCAATTGACTTTTTAAAAAATGGTGTTTGTTCGTAAACCAATATGGCCACCTGACGCATTTCTTTAAAAACATTTCGAAATCTTTGGTCAAATGTAAAACTAGCTTATAACTTCTTACAAAGTGCAGATAGGTTAATGGTTACTATGGAACATGTAGAGGAAGCAATATGTGCTCTTTGCAAAAATGACCTTGCCTGCGACCTTTTACCTGTCTGTGGTTAAATGTAAAACTAGCTTATAACTCCTTACAGTGCACGTAAGGTTATGGTTACTATACAACACACACATTTATGAACCCATATATGCTCAATTCAAAAATGACCTTGATTGTGACCTTTGACCTCTCCTTAAACATATTGTTCTCTGCAACTGATTCATCTAAATTTATGAATTAACAGCAAACTAAAGTTTGCACATGGGGTTTCATTTATATACTGTTTTACAGGACTAAATAAAGGTGAGCAGTTCTTGATAAAAAAAAATATAATGGCTAATCTGTCAACCTTTTAATAAATAATCAATTGATTTAGATTAATTGGTCATTGGGGATATGTGTTTTGTTAGTGCATCAGCTGTGATCACTGTAGTCTACTGTGTGTGCACAAGAAAGCAATGCAGTTTAAAAAGCATGTTTAGATCAAACCCATTTGGCGATGCAAGTTGCATACTTTTCCCATTGCAAAGTCGGTGCTTTCTGTCTGGACAAGTTCCAAATTAACATCAGTGTTGCAGTCTGGAACTTATCTCAGCTGGGTGTGGGGTGATTATTTCAGGGGTTAATTTCAGACAGTACTTGTTAAATGGGGTTGGATTGCTTTGTCTTATTGCTCATTATGTCTGTATTGTACAGTTGTTTTTTAGATGTACAGGAAATCTTTACAGAAAGGCCAGTGTTTTTAATTGGGGGGTGGTTGTAGAACTGATCCAAGTGAAGTTCACACTGTTTGACCTCTGGAGGTCCATTTCACTCCCATTTCAGTAGTGTTGTTATTATTATTGTTATATATTGAACTGTAATATACGGTAATCTACGCCAAAGCAAAGTTTATCGTTACTGGAGCTTGGTGTGTTAGATAATAAAAACAAAGGTAGTGGTTGTCATGTTTGATCTGTTGTTTCTTTCAGATCTAGTGAGTCTACCGTTGGTCAAGCTTGACTTTTCTTGCAATAAAGTAGCAGTGATTCCAGTCTGCTACAGGAAGATGAGCCGCCTGCAGACTCTACAGCTGGACAACAACCCTCTGCAGTCTCCCCCTGCACAGGTACTGCACAGTGAAATAACTAACCCTAACCCAAGCCTCTCCGGTCTCCCCCTGCACAGTGAAATAGCTAACCCTAACCCAAGCCTCTCCAGTCTCCCCCTGCACAGTGAAATAGCTAACCCTAACCCAACCCTCTGCAGTCTCCCCCTGCACAGTGAAATAGCTAACCCTAAGCCTAACCCTAACCCTAAGCCTAACCCTAACCCTAACCCAACCCTCTGCAGTCTCCCCCCACACAAGTACTGCACAGTGAAATAGCTTTAGTCAGGTATAGGGTAGTCTAAAGTGAAACTTGGTCAACAAAGGAACAATGGTCTCCATGAAGGACTGTTTTAAGGCATGCTTTTTAAGGACTGTTTTTGAGTGTTTATGAACAATCTTTTGGGTTAAGCAGCTCTTTGAAAACCTTGGAATAAACTCCTCCCCTTCTGTAAAACAACTGCAAACGTGATTTTAATTAATCAAAAAGGGATCTAACAAACCATTCCTTAAAACAATCCTGTTGAGTTTTGTGAATAGGGCCCCACATCTCAAAGATCTCTTGTTTTACACAATGGTAGTGTAGAAAATTGTTTGTTGCGAGTGATTATAAATTAAGGGCTAATAAAACAAGATGCTATTCTGCTATGTTGAAAAAAACTTAAAATATAATAATAAGACACCCCTGTTAAAGATGCTGTTTTAGAAGGTTGAACTCTGTTCTCTAAAAACATCTAATTTTTTTAAATGAAAATTTGAAAGCAATGTAAGAAATGCTATTGGAGCTAACTAAAAAACAGTTAGAATTAGGACATGAAAAAACACTTACTTTGTTTAGTTAGCTCTAACCATTAGCATTGTTTCCATTTCTTCCAAAGCCCATCAACATTAATGTTTAAAAATATAGATCCTTGGTTATAATATGAATTTGGCAGTCATTTTCCAATCCTGGAATAAATGTTGTTTTATATACTGTAATATACTTGACAGGACTATTTCAACAGGTTCACTGTGACAGTAATGCAGTCGGCCAGTGTACACCCTGTGCAACACAGAGGCCAGGTGCTTTTGATTCCACAACTGTACCTTATTCTCTGTAGATCTGTATAAAGGGAAAGGTGCACATATTCAAGTACCTGCACATGGAAGCCTGCAGGATTGACAAGACTGTGGACTCGCTGTATCTGCCAGTCATAGGGAGGCTCAGCTTGTCCCAGCCAGCGGCCGGGAGGTGAGTGCTGTCAGTAACCAGCTCTGTCTGAGTGTGTCTCTCTCCCTCTGGAGATTTTGCTTTCCATCCAGTTCATTTTATAAAATGTGCAATCGAGTGTTTCATTTTTACTAAGCTTCAAACCCTTTAGCAAGAACACTATGCAGATATCAGTATTATTTTCATTGCTGTTTGTGCCAGATTATGTGAAAATTGGTGTAAGGCAGCCCAATTACTTCTATAGAGAACTGCCATAAATCTGTTTGTATATGTACGTCACAAAACTGATGAACTGCTACATGTGGAAGTTTGGTGTATAACCACCCAAAGTGGCCACTGGAATTACTTGCATAATGTGGTTTTAAATCATCATGACACTTGTGTGGAATGAGCCATCAAAATTTGGAGTGAATGTTCCCATTAGTATTTCCAAGCACACCCTTAACAAACAGCTGTTACACAGATCAGTTATTTTCATTTTAGTTATTTGTATTCATTGATATTTGTGATGAACCAGGATACAGAGAAACAGGTTGTCCTGGTCTTGTTAGTTGTCTAAAATTTTGCAGCCAAAAAAGTGGGCCACTGTTAGGGGGGAAAGAGGGCAGATTACAGCCAAGCCATGTGTCTCTAATTAGACTGGGATGATGGCTTGGGGGCTGTTAAATTGCTTGGCCTCTTTAGAAATTCCTCACGGGATACACTCTAATTTTACCACCTTCATGTTGAAAATGCTGTACCAGAATTAAGAGCATTTGAGGGTGCCTTAATTTTTGTTTCTTTTTTTTTCGTGTGCTCTAGATTTTTAAAAGTAAGTCATTTCAGTTGGTGTGATGTAGTTGAACAGTAAGTGCCCTATTGAGTTAAAACTACAAAAAATCAAGAAGACAAATGTTTTTGCTAGTGCCGCCTTCAGTGTAAGTATCAGATTAGAAGAATGCATCTGATAAATAAGTTAAATTATCGGTGGGAAATACTGCAGCATTTCTAAAGGAAACTAAAGACAGAAAAGTAGACGGAAATTGGTCAGAGATATACCTTGTTTTTTAAACAGACCACAATCATTTACCGTTTGATGCCTATACTATTCCATGGAAAACATTTTTTTTTTTAATTAATAAGATATTTCATGGAAGATGAATAGTCTGGTTGTGAGCATATGCTTCACACATTTTTATAGACCAGTCACTAGCATCATGACTCACAGAACTACCTAACAGCTAATGCTGGTACACTAGTAGTGCTACTACCTACCCCTCCTACTCCAGACAGACTGGGGAAATCAAATAGCCCAGCAACCCAGGAGCAGATCAACTATTCTGCTTTATTACACCCGTGCTATCCATGTCGATGTTTTTCTTTTCAAGCTATTGCAAATCTCAGCTTACCCAATATTGTTTGAATAATGTAAAATCAACTTTTTTTTTTTTTTTTTTTTTTTTTTTTTTTTTTTTTTTTTTATATGGTCTCCGGAGATAGAGCAGGCTATAAATTGAGTTACAGAACGAGTTACAGGTAGAGGATTGCTACGGGAGCTCTTTTTCCATTTTCGTTCTGTTCAAAGGGGAGAGTGTGTTCCAAAGACGGCTGCTGTCCTCAGCCTTTTTCCCTGCAATTTATTACCGGTACTGATTTTCAATTTTCTCTCCTCATGCTTTAGCATTGAAGATATTGATCAAAACAGAAAGCAGGACACCGATTCTGGACTCGGCAGCGATAATGGAGATAAGCGCTTATCTGCAACAGAGGTATGTAATGCCATGCCAAATTGTTTCGTGTTGACGGTTTTTATTATGTATAAATTATTAATAAAAGTAAATATTTCAAGTTAATAAACTTCACAAAATGGATTAACCTCTTTCACACATACCACCTATGTTATTCAGTTTTGATTCTTGTCTTGTTTTTGTTTTTCGTCACATCAGTGAAACTTATTTTTAAATGGTCTAGCGCAGCATTGTTCATAATGTCAAGCCAAGCTTCTGAAGACCATTTTAAATAGCTTAGGTTCAGAATCCCACAAAGGCTGTTTGCGTCATCAATGTGAGACTCATTTGATTTATTAATCTCATCTTCTACACCTGTGCAAGCTTCTCTGATGACAATTGCACTGTGATGTGCTACTTTATTACTGCTGTTAGCGAGATGCATTGGATATGGATGCATTGAGTTACAGCATTTCTCTTTTCCGGGAGAAATGACAGAAAAAACAGGTGGGTAGGAGGATAATCCATTTTAAGCCCTTTCCATTCTACATTCAAACTGAAACATAACCAATGCAATATTTAGCTGACAGTTTTATTTTGCATTTGTGTTTCTTCCACTTGAGTAGATTTTGCAGAAATTATGACACTGTATCCAAATCTCATTTTACGGTCCTTTTATCTGTTAGCATAACAGTGTTGCTGGGAATTATTATTGGGACATGAATATTGTATGACTTCTCAAACACATGTAAACGTTATAGTGTAAGCCGAACGATAATGCCCCCTGAGGCTTATTACACTGTAGGTGCGTGCAGGCTTCTTAGTTAGGAGCGAGAATTCACATGTTCATTCCTGGAGGGTTTCTCCTGTCAATTGGACACCAGTATGTCATCTGCTACGTCCTCGAAAACTCTGAAACCAAAGGGTGTCATTTTGTATGCTTTACGATGTGACAGTTTTAGTCTGAAAATCTGTGCAAAACTAATAGAAAAACATGTCAGACAAAACTGGCCCCTGCTGTGTATATGAGGTCATGCAAAGGAGTCTCTCTTGTACTAGGATAAGATCTGGAGCTGAAGTGTGTGAGGTGCCAGGTCTGTGCCCAAACCCTGTCTGTGAATTCGATTGCCTCACCTAGCTGATCTATCTATGCATGAATATGCGTTGACTTTGTGATCTTTTTCAGCCTTCAGATGAAGATACTGTCAGCCTCAACGCACCAATGTCAAACATCACAGAGGAAGAGAGCTTTAGTAAAGAGGACTCTAGTGAGCATATGAACCCATTTAAAGGTAAGAAAGTGCTAAGACTTGATTTATTTCAAGTACTATAATCTGCTATATTCTAAAATATGTATTGTCAGGCATTTTGAATGAAATCCACATCCACAATTTTAGTTTCCATAATTCTACTATATGTTGGATGGCTTCAAAGTATAAAGTAGGGTCTTTCATCACCAAATTGACTATGGCTGAGAGTTGACCACACTGATGAAGGTATTAACTGCAGCATTTTGCCTAAATTACTTGAAGGTATAGATTAATGGCTAGGGTCCCACTGTTAATAGCTTACAAATAATTACAACTCATCCAATTTCCCATCTATTCCATGCTGTACACGTGTTTGCCCCAAGGTTCCAGAAAAATGCTGTGTCAGTATTTCCAGTGGTTATTTGATCAAATAAACATCACATGATTTCTGAGTGGTCTGGCAAATCTAGATACTGCTGCAATTGGGACAGGAATACTTGCAAAGAGAATTTGTTGCCTGTTTTACCAAAGTCAGACCTACCACTTTTAACACATACTTTGTTCCGTATGACTCGTCAGCTTTTAAATACAATCTGTCTTACAAGTGCAGTGGTAGTGCAAATATTACCTGCAGGGTGGGACATTTTAGTTTGTTTTGCTTTTATCCTCACAAATCCTTCAGAAATTATTAGAAGGCCCTGTATTCCACTACATATGTAAGACCATAAGATGATGTACTAACAAGACAAAGGCATTTGGAGGATAGTACAGTATATAACGAGAACTGTGTTACATGTCATAAGGCTGAATTCAGATTCAAAACAGTCCAAATGTATTGCATGCAGTATGTGGCCACAAGTGCTGCATAATGAAGTACTGTAGCCGTAAACAATTACCCTGTCAACTGCTCTGTAACTATAATACCATTTCTCTCTAAATCTTTACAGAGGAGTCTGATCAAGAGTCTGTAAAATTGATTGAAAACAATAACCCTGAAGAGAACCCGCAGGACAAGTTTGTGTATGGGGGGCCTGGTCTCAGCACTCCCTTTGTGACCTACATGAAGGCAAGTTTCAGCATCTCTTCAGTGGTGCTGCAGGCTTGCCCTAATTCATGTGAAAGAGTATGTAATGTCACGCAACGACAACCTTTCAGCTGCCAGATTTGACAAATACAATTGTTTACAAAGAGATGTGTCAACTACCGACAGGATTTACTTAAGAGACGATAATGGGACTTTATGAAAGACAACAGGGAACTATTTTGCTCGAACATTATGAGTTAGCCAAGTGAATTGCACTGCCTTTGATAATGTGGAGTAGAAGTTGTTTTCCTGTGACTGAATTTCTCACAAATTCTTATTTTAATTTCAATAAAGTTACAGCTGATATATTAATATGCTTTACTTCAATGTTTCCTGATGTTTTGTATTAAATGTTTTGTTTACAGGGGAGGGCAGCTGAGTTTGACGAACCTCTCAGAATAGAAGAAGACACAAGCTGGGCTACGGAGCCAATGTGAGAATCTTCTGTAACTGTAAATCAGCCCCTTTGCACTGTACAGTAAAACCTTGCTTTAGCAACTTCCATAATAAAGACCACCTCACAGTGAATGTCACTTTTTTACTTTCCAGATTTGCTCCTAATGACGGAATTTAAAGTCAACCTTAGTATTAAGGCCACCATAAGTAGTCCCTAAAGCGTCAGCTACTATTAAATTACTTCCCAGCATGCTGTAAACTTCCAAACCCTCTGAAATTTGGGTGCAACATAGTGTAACTCCTGATCTATTAAAATATATAAACTCTAACAGTTTACGTTTACAAAACAGTAAATTAGAACAGGTTGCATAAAATAAAATAACATCATGGCAGACAACTTTGGCAAACGTTTTAACAAAGTACCTTCAGGATTAAGACCACACCACTATAAAGGCTCCATTTTTAAGTTCCATTAAACTGCCTTAATAACCAGGTTTCAGTGTATATCTGTGAATGTAGACCACCCTGAATACAAGGGAACAAAAGCAGAACAGTGTCTGGCTCAGAGGCTAATGTTGAGCCTTTCTCCTCAGAAGGACTAGGCTTCAAACCAGAGTATTTCATAATAGAGATATTGTGGCTGATGATATGACTACTCTCTACATGGCAATCTCTAGTTTAAGACAGCTAGTATAGGATCCAAAGGGTTAAATCAGAAAGCTTCTTCAAAATCATGTGGCCAGTGTTGGTAAGTTTAGATTGCTTTGTCTGATGTTTATACATCTTTATGTGGGGTAATATAAGATAAAAAATACTTGAAATGGTCTTTTAGTTTTGTGTTTATAGTAAAATAATATGTGTTTACGAGGCACTGTTTGAACTAAAATATTTTATTTATTATTTTTATTACAGAGCACTCTTTGACATTGATTGCACAGTATGTGCAATTTTGTCTTTTTTCTTTTTAAAACACGAATTACAGTATTTAAGGACACCATTTACAGGTGTAATGAAGTGAGCGTTTGCTTTAGTTCTGGTAGTTACTGGGTTTTATTTCCACCACTGTGCTAGGTGGAGGGCCGTTTTAGTTGTCCTTTAATGTGGTAGGTAGCAGCCTGTACCACTGGTATTCAACTCTGAAAGAAGCTTGCAGTTGCGTCTGCTGTAGTCTGTAGGTGGAGATGACTTTGTGCTTGGATTGCAGTTGATTTGTGCTTGGTCTGCACTTGCCCTTTCTGTTCCAGCCGGGTCAGAAAGAGGGAATGCTTTTTGTTCCAGCATATTTCAGTCTGTTTCTCGCTGGTATTTTAATAACCTTTGTGGTAAGTGCTGGGGTTTCCAGATTGTGCAATTTTGACTGGGTGTTATTTCAGGATGTAGACATCGAGGCTGCTGAAGATACTTTAACTCACCACAAACCACAACAGGTATGGATACTGTATTCACAGGTTAAGTCAACAGTCAGATATATAGAAAAAGTAAGTGTGACATACTTACACACGTACGACCGCTGAGTTCTGGTCAGAGAAACCGCTTAAAAAAACCTGCATGTTGATTCTGCCAAAATGTATAATAAAAATGAAAAAAAAAACTTTAAATCTTTAGTCACTTTGGGTTTTTTTGTAGGACAAATCCACCCGATAATCAAGAGATCCACATAGAGATGATCAACCAGCTCCGAGAGGCAGTGGAATTATTACAAGATCCAAACAGGTTGGCACTGGCTGGCTCTTTTATTCTTTCTTTTTCTCAGTCATCAAAATTTCTGGTTGACATTCGATTTCCAAAGTAAATGCAAAGTTTATTTACAGATTCAGTTAACATATTTTTATGTTTGCTTTGGATCATCCCTTCACGGTCTCTAAAGCGTGGCTTACTGGTACTGCTTACCATCATGTGCGTCATATTTCATTGATTCTAGTGATTTCTTTCTTTTAATAAGCTTAGCATTCATTCAAAAACAAGCTGCTGTTATGTAAGTCTTAGTATACATTACTTGTCATTTGTTTGACGTATCTACGTTTTCCTCATAATACTTACTATGCCTAGTGCTGGGACTTGACTATAGTAGGAGATAAAAGTGACCATGTTTGTGTTTAGCAGAAGTTTACAATGTAATTAATTGACATTAGTATAATCATAAATGTAAGCTTAACGGTTGAAATATGTAAAACACATTTCTGGTGTTTCTGATGGTGGGGGGGGTTGTGTACTGGGTTCAATTCAACTAAAAGTTATTTATCTGCTTTAATGTAGCACACTACATTTTTTTTTGTTTGTTTTACTAGTAAATGAAAATGAGAAACTATTGGAATACTCTTCTGAATTTTAAAATGAAATTGCTACAGTAGGGATTCATGATTGTTCCGAAACCAAGGGAGGAAATTAAGTCAGCTCAGGTATTATTTCTGTTTTATGGTGACATCCAATGAATACAGACATTCCATGGACAGTGGATATAACAGCATCTTGACCCATTAAACCTGTAACCGTATTACCGTACCATCCCAGCTGGTGAGTGTTAATGTGATCTGACGTATGCAAAGTTGAACTGAAATTAATGTAATGCATTCAACAGATTGAACATGAATACTGAGGACAGCACAGGAGTCCAGTTATACCCTGTCCATACCGTTACCACAGAGAATTTAAACTCGTCTGTAAAGTAAGTTCCACAGTGTCTTAACCTAGCATTTAGACAACCATTTAGGGACAATGGTCACATACTAATTGCCCTTTTTTCTTTTTTGTTTTATTGCCTGCAGTGGTCAAACATACCAAGACGTGTCTATGACTCCCACGGTAAGCTATTTTAAAGTGCTTGGGTTCTGTATGAATTAATTACTGTGTAATTCTCCCCTATGGTATGCGCTGTATTGGAATGATGAAACGCAACCGGGCATGCAAGCTCAGACACATCGCTATGATCTGGGTGTAATCGTGCTCAGATTTTTAAGTTGCTATTTTCTTCTGGATGTACTTTATTAGGACTTGTACCTAATATTGATTTGGACCACCGTTTGTCCTTCTCACAACTCTGTGGCATAGACTCTAAGGTGCTGTAAGGCGCAGAGGTACAGTAGGCAGAAGGTGGTTATGATTATTGCTTCGTTCAAGTCTATGAGATATGGCTTTGTAGTGGCAATGACCATTCACACCCAGTTCTGGCACGGTGCATTACCATCTTGAAAGTAGCCGTCGGCGTTAGGGTACATGTGCCACACTTGATCAGCAAGGATGTTTAAGTAAACTACATTTACACCCAGGTTATACTAGGAGAACATGCTCCACACCAGGGTGATGCCAAATCCAGTCGGATAGGTCCTAATAAAGTGGCCAGGCAGTGTATATGTATCTCAATACTGCTCAATAAGCGGAGGCTGGTATATATACACGTGTGTTGTAAAAGGAGGTGGGTACGTTGTGCAATAATTACTAGTCTGCAGTTATGGCTGCCACTGAGACACTGTGGTGCTAAAGATGCAGGTTTGTTCTTCATCTACTCTGTAAATGAGGACAGCTTCATATGTTGTAGAGAAAAAGTATTGGTGGAGAGCTTGAGTTCCAGAAGAAGAGGGAATTGATTCTAGGAAAAGCCAGGGTTGAGGCCCAGCTTGCATGCCAGCGGTTTGAGCGACAAATGTCAAACCAGGTAATATACCTTGAGCTTCAGTGAGATGAAGACACCTATTCATCTGTGTGTAGCTACTGCTGAGCATCACATACACATAACAACAACAAAAAAATCCTTGATATTGATTCATCCGGTCCTTTCTCATTGTGTTTCAGTGTTTAGTAGCATTTCCGTTCATTGTTTTTAACAGTGTGTGCATTATTAACCCCTTAACCTCTGGTATAGCACGCTGGTCCCTTTTAAAACCGAAGTACAGTAACTTACAGATATGGTCAAAATTTTGTGCTGGAGATTAGCGGTCTCTTACCCCTCTGATCCACGTTAGACATCTGTGCAAGACCTGGGCAGAACACATTGCACACCAAATGCTGTCTGAATGAATAGGCTAGAATCACACTCAAGGCCATGAGGTTAAAGGTTATCCTAATTCCAACACACCATTCCTCATCTGTGGTATATAAGCATCTTATTACACATTATGAACTTAACTTTATAGACAAAGATATTTGCCCATTTATATGTGTGAAGGGTCATTTTGTTTGCCGTCTTGCCAGCCTAACACTTGTGCTAAGCTGGGTCCTATTGCTTGTACATGATAGAAACTAATGATGGCATACGGCACTTTGAAATTGTTGTAGGTCATTTTAGGTGGCCAGTTAGAAAGCCTGAATATCTTGGTCTGTAGTCTAACATCAACAGTAACACCATGTCATTTTTAATGCTACAAAATAAGACCAAAGAGATCAGACAACTTCCAACATGTCCAATAATAAACAGATCTACAATAAAAAAAATAATTAAATAAAATACATATCTGTTTGTGTGTGTAGGCCAGACTTCAAGTGGCACACAGCCATAAGTGGAAATGAATGTTCGTAGTCCTGATGGAAAATTTGTTTTTCTGTACAGAGTAATTCAAAGACCCTAGAAGGACAGAATGATGTGAGAAGAGCCTCTGTGGATGGGGTGAGTTTCAAATCACCCTCACTGCTAATATAGAATAACACAAAAATAAGTAATACTGTTTTTGATATATTTTTTGGAATAAATTTTGTAATTTATAAGTAAGTCATGATTAGAAGTATTTTGTCTAGCTGGCTCATTTCTCAATGGCACCAGAAATCAATATTCATTTGGCATGCATTTCATTGACATTGGTTTTGCAATTACCAGATCTTTTTCCATTCAGTATGCAATTTGCTGATATGTAAAATGCAATAATCACAACAGAGGAAGTTAAAAGCATGCTTTACTGATTTGTCTTAAAATCCCATAATTTTATGTAAATGTGTATTTGATTAAGATGACCCCTTACTGGAAATGCATTATAGTTAGACTGTGTATAAAGATTCTTCAGTACATATTTAGTTGGATGTTTTTGACCATTTACACCAACCATCTGTGCCAGGGATCTGGCTTCTGCCTTAACACATTAAAGTAAGGCTGCAATTTCTCATTTGCCCTTTAAAATGTCAGACACAATTTAAAAGAAAAACTAGACTTGATTTAGTATTTCCCATTGCTTTCATATTTGGCTTTTAAATGTTTAGAAAAGTACTATGCCATTTAAAATGTACTATTTGTTTGAACCAAAGGTATGGTAATCATGTGTGAAGATACCAAAATGTATATACCTACAGTATAAATGTGGCCATCTGGCTCTAGAACACAATGATATAAACACCGTCCATCCATCTAGCATACTGTAAATAAACAGACGTACCACTAATGGAGTAAGCGCTGAAAGGAATGGGAGGAGTCACATCATGTGTTGATATATTACAGCATCCCTACTGGTTTGACAAGTGACGAAGTGAAGCAGTTGTTAGAGATTCGGGTAGAGAAGCTTGTCTACTGATTTTCTCTGTAACCTTTGTGTCATTTATTTTGCCCATCATTTGCTCTGAAATTGTAAAACTTGTGTTTGTATTTGAGCAAGTAAGGTTTATAGTATAAGCTCATTATTATTTGCGATTTTGTATTTATTTATGTATTTTTAACTACACAGGGTGAAGACAAAACTCCAGCTTCTTCTCCCACTGCAAACACTCCTTTTGGCTTGAAGCCTCGATCTGGTAAGTGTAGCTTTTTAGTGCGTGACCTCTAACCTCTACCCCCGTCCCCTGCAAGTGAAAGAGTGAGTCGCTTCTGATGCAGTTTGTATTACTTTTGTACACGGTTGTGTGGCGTTTGCAGTCATTCAGGGTGGTTCAGGGTCCTGTCGCTCCAACACAAAGTTATTAGCATTTTACTCTACAGCTCAGCCTTTACATGGATTTGAGCTTGTACCTTAAGTGCTGGAAATGAACAGCTTTTCTCATCTGTAGAGCTGGCATAGTTTAAAAGTCACATTGTCACATGATCTAAGGGTAATGAGGAAGACTGTTCATCCCAGACCCTCTCAATGCAGCTCAACTCCTGATATAGGCAGATTAAGACAGAAATATAATTAAATATTGGAGAAACAACCAGAACCACTCAGAATGTTTGCAAATACATAAAATAGTAAGGTCTGTTAAAAAAAACAAGACAAAAAAAACGTGAAACACAATTCTTTGTGGGTTCCATTCCCAACTCCCAACAGCATATACGTTCCTACTCTCCATATATGTTGTTACCATGAGCCCCAGTTTTCTGCCTCCCACTTGTTGCTCATTCTGAGCCTCATGACGTTAGCAAATAATAACCTCCATACTCAGATATGGACACAGAGGCGAATTGGAGATGGATCAGGAAGGGTCATGACCCATTTTCATACACTTGGAGAAATACGGAATACTAGTTTTGTTACTAAGTATGTAATTGCATAAAATTGCTGATCAATACCATTTGCATGAAATTAATGAAATGTATATGTTGCTGTCATTTTATAGTAGGTAGAGAAATTAACAAGCATTACTGAGAAAAGAAAGTAATTTGATTACTGTAAAAATCGCTTTATAGGTCACACTGGCGTGAAAGTCGCTCCCACCTTTCTGAGACTTTTTAGGAAAACACCTTTTTTGTGTTTTAAAATACTTTTTTTTTTACAATATATTTTTTCCTACACGCTCAACACCGATAAATAAAGAAAGATGGACAGATTTAGTTTTTAAATAACCCTTGTTAGCAACATTTTATTCCATTAATAATTTTACAGTGTTGTTTTTATTTAAACTGCTAGAAACTATTTGTTTTTCAAAATTTAAAACAATAATTAACAGAGCCTAAAATCAAGTTATACATCCCATCTGTGTTAAACTACCTGTATTTTATTTTAACTTATCAAGTACCATAGCAAGTTCAAGAACATATCTTCGCGTTACTGAACATTTCTTTCCAAAACCACACTTAGACAATAGTTCTCTCTGCATTGGCTTTCACAAATTCCTTGTATTAATTCAAATTTAAAACAAAAGTATTAAACAGTGCTGCTTCATCAATTGTGTACCACTGCGTTGCACTAACGTACTGTTTTTTCAGCATTAACATGTATTTTGGCAAATTCAACAACATGCATTTTCAAACATGTTGAGTAGCATTTTCTTACTGCCCTACTTTACCCAGTCTGAGGTCACCTGCATTATTATAGCATTGCAGTTACAATGAATAGAAGACTTGAAAAGTTTACCACTTGGCTTTCAAACCAATAGCTGTTTTGTACGGATCTCAAGGGCGGGTTCAGTTTGAATGTTGACAAATCAATGGCTTGGGAGGGTGGGAATAAGGAAATTCATAGACTGACAGCTATTGTTTTAACACTAAGTGAAGCAGTATAGCTGTGACGTTTTCGAGAGGAGGTCAGTCAAGAGTCTGAAAGCTTGCGTTTAACATTCAAAATGACTACGGTTATTGTGAGTAAGAAATTAAAACTTTTAATTAGAACAGTGGTTTTGTTTTTCTTGTTTTTTGTATTTTTTTCTTTGAGTGCTAAAAGGAACAGACAAAAATGAAATATTTAATATGAATTGGAATTACCATAATGTACAGTATATTTGCAGAAATTAACTTGTCTATTGCCAGCTTTAGACATTATCACCTTTTAGTGTGTATAGCATCTCATCATGCACGGCAACATGCAGAACACTAAATTAGTGGCAATGAGGCAATAGACAAGTTAATTTCTAAAAAAAAAGATACTGTGTTAGTTCCATTAAAGGTTATAGTCCTTTACACATCAAGCATAGTAAATTTATAAAGAATACTGTTTGTAAATCAAACATGCCTATCAAAATGACTACCTTGTGTTAATATCCTTCTAAGCAAATATACAGTCAAAGATGCACACAAGAAACTGCTTACCAGGTACCATTTATTGTAGTGTTTGTTCTTTGACTTACTTTCTGTGGCTGCCTCCTTTGCAATAGGTATTGTTGCAATTTTATTTCAAAACATTATTATTATTTAGATTTATGAATGCACGTTATTATCCTGATTTTTCTACCCATGACTCCATCTTCCAACAACACTTTGGCCTGAAAGTCGCTTCTGTGTGTTAAAAGAAAACACAATTCAGCAAACAGCAAAATTGTTGCAAGAGAGTTTTATATTACACAATGACAAATTGACACTCAAAAGAGAGAATTATCCCCTGGAGATGTGGATACAAATGTCAAAATAATCACGATTGTGTTTAAAAAGAAATTATCAACAATAAGTAATGCACAGGAAGTGTCAAAAGTCGTGAGAAAGTCAAAGGGCGTTAGTGAACATTTTAACTTGAGAAAAAACATCCCTGTAGTCATTAGGCATTAACCCACTAAACCCATTAAACTGGTGTGCTGTATAAAACATGCTTTAGTTCTTTAAAGCTTAAAAAGCACCATCTCCTTTAAAGCAGCAGCAGTTTTGTATAAGTTACAGTTTGAAGCACCAGTAAACTGTACCCAATGCATTTAAAGCACACAAGGAGTGGAGAGGTGGATGATCTGTACACTCCACTAAGACAGAACTGACTGAAAATAATGTACAGTGGCTCTCAAAAGTATTCACCCACATTTTATTGTGTTACAACATGGTATCAAAATGGATTTAATTAGGAGTTTTTGCCACTGATCAACACAAAAAAAGTCCATAATGTCAAAGTGAAAAATAAAATCTACAGATTGTTCTAAATTAATTACAAATACAAAACAGAAAATAATTGATTGCATAAGTATTCACCCCCTTGAGTCAATATTTGGTAGAGGCACCTTTGGCAGCGATTACAGCCATGAGTCTATTTGGATAAGTCTCTACCAGCTTTGCACATCTGGACACTGCAATTTTTGCCCATTCTTCTTTGCAAAATTGCTAAAGCTCCATCAGGTTGGATGGGGACCTTTGGTGAACAGCAATTTTCAACTCTTTCGACATATTCCAATTGGATTGAGGTCTGGGCTTTGACTGGGCCACTCCAGGACATTGACCCTTTTGTTTTTTAAGTCATTGTCCTACTGGAAGATGAATCTTCTCCCAAGTACCAGGTCTCTTGCAGACTTCAGCAGGTTTTCCTCCAGGAATTCTCTGTACTTTGCTGCATCCATTTTGCACTCTGTCTTCACGAGCTTTCCAGGTCCTGATGCAGAGAAGCATCCCCATAGCATGATGCTGCCACCACCATGCTTCACGGTAGGGATGGGGTTCTCAGGATGATGTGCGGTGTTAGGCTTGCGCCAAACATAGCGCTTAGCGTTGAGGCCAAAAAGCTTTATTTTGGTCTCATCAGACCATAGAATCTTCTTCCACTTGGTCTCAGAGTCTCCGACATGCCTTCTGGCATACTCTAGCCGAAATTTGATGCGAATTTTTTTCAACAATGGTTTTCTTTTTACCACTCTCTCATAAAGGCCAGTTTTGTGAAGCACCCGGGCTATTGTTGCCGTATGGTGTCTCCCAGCTCAGCTGTGGAAGACTGTAACTCCTTTAGAGTTGCCATAGGGCACTTGGTGGCCTCCCTGACTAGTGCCCTTCTCGCCCGGATACTCACTTTTTGAGGACGGCCTTTTCTAGACAGATTCACAGTTGTGCCATATTCTCTCCATTTCTTAGTAATGGACTTTTCTGTGCTCCGGGGTATATTCAATGCCTTGGAAATGTTCTTATATCCTACCCCTGATTGGTGCTTTTGAAGAACCTTATTCCGGATTTGCTTTGAATATTCCTTCGTCTTCATGATGTAGTTTTTGTTAGGAAATATACTAACCAACAGTGGGACCTCCCAGAGACAGGTGTATTTAACCTGAAATCATGTGAAACATTTTAATTGCACACAGCTGGACTCCATTCAACTAATTAGGTGACTTCTAAAGACAATTGGTTGCACCAGAGCTTATTTAGGTGTGTCATAGCAAAGGGGGTGAATACTTATGCAATCAATTATTTTCTGTTTTATATTTGTAATTAATTTAGAACAATTTGTATATTTTATTTTTCACTTTGACATACTGGACTTTTTTTGTGTTGATCAGTGGCAAAAACTCCTAATTAAATCCATTTTGATTCCAAGTTGTAAGACAATAAAATGTGGAAAAGTCCAAGGGAGGTGAATACTTTTGAGATCCACTGTATTATGTATTATGTGACAAAGCAGTGCCAACCACTTGGCACAGCCTCACAGTTAAGCATTTTGAATGCAGCTGTCTTTGGGTACTGTTTCATGGTGAAAGCGAGTAGCAGTGGTAATATCTGGTGTTTTCAAATGTAGTATTGTGCCATTAACTGTCAGCTTTAACTGCATGTCAAGAAGTCAAAATGTACAAGTACTAACATTCCGTTTTTGTCCTTCGTCTTGTTTTTTTGCCTTTCTGATCTCTTTTTCATTCTGTCATTACTGCATACTTTTTCTTTACATCCATGACTTAAACCTTTACTCATGCTTTTTCTCTGCATATATGCACATATACATGAACTGCTGCTGCTGCTGCTGCTTTTCCCTGTTTCTTTATCATTTTTCGGTTTCCCATTTTGTGGTAAATGGACTTGCCTGACCTCCTCCAGACCAGTCCCTCCCTTCCTCTCCTCCTCCATCTTTCTGCCCTCTTACACAGGCCCTGGCAGGGGATAACACCAGCCTCACTACCCCAACAGAAGGAGGCATGACAAACAGTGGTAGGTCCTCTTACTGTAATATCAAAAGCTGACAGTGGAAAGAAAGGCACAAAACAGTTGACATTGCTACACAGAGACTATTTTATGCTACTTTATCTCAATAGTAAGAAGTTAAATCCAGGGTGAATTTTGCCCACGCCTGCAATATTACCAATTGGCAAAACTGGAGTAAAAAGCTGATGGTGGAACTATTGGGTACAGTGTAATATTAAGAATTCTTCTTTGCATCATGCCGTTTAAAACATGTTGAGGCTGTGCTACCGTCAGATTGCTGTTCACAGTCTTACTGGGCAGATTTGCATGACAGTGTTGCTATTTTCAGATTTGCACTATAATGCATACCATTCATAAAGGTTAAGGCTGGACATGGTATCCAAACTACCCTATACCCCCAAAGAGAGTGTCCCTCACCAGGGCGATTTTATTTGTATTTTTAATTTTTTTATTTTATGAAACAAACAACAGACTTGTTCCATTCTGTGACCTTTCGGGCTAAAAGGGAATTCCTACAGCATAGACAAAGGGCTCTATTGCAAGCAGAAAAGCTCAAACCCTGCATTAAAATGAGGCTTTAGCAGAGAGCATGCTAATCTAACATGTATCACTGTCTGCATTCATCAAGAAATGGGATGTTATTGAACTAAATTTTTATTTATATATAAATATATAATGTATGTGTATGGAAACACAGTCAAGATTTAATATACATAATTAAAAAAATATGAAGTAAATAATAAAGTTGTGTATTGCAGTAACTTTTCCCAAAGTGTGACCTTGTTTCATTGGAAACTAACCCCCCTTGAAATAGTGTGTACAGATACATGGCTGCCTTTCTTTATTCTCAAACACAGGAATAAAGTATATGACTGTTAACCAGAGAGCCTCCACCACCCCATTCTCACTCCTGCATACAGTACCTGCCGTCCAAAAATAAAACAATATGACATAATGGGGTCTGGTGCAAAGTGTAGTGCATTGTAGTTTTATACAAGGACCATATTCAGGGCTGCTTGACAGAAGGCAAGTCATAACCCTTTAGTAACTGTAATTGTTATTTATATATTCTGGTTTTGTCAGCTCTCTCGTTCCCTTCTGGTCTAACTCTTTGTTTGACATGCAGTAGATGACTGAATTGAATGCGTCTTTGCTCAACACGCCTATTTTTTTGATGGGAAAGGATGCTGGGTTGTAAAATTGTACAATGTACTACAGTATCACAGATAGGTCTGCGGAGTACACTGGTCAGTTGGTGGCGCTGCTGTATGGAAACTAGAAATGTAAGCGCACTCCTGTCACGTATACCATCATGCAAGCACAGAAATCTGTTTCAGTTGCTGTGCCTACAGAGATATCAGCAATTGACAGGAAACAGTAAGCTCAGTAGAAGTACAGTTCATTGCTATACGTATTTGATTTGTATGAAACTTTATTTGTAACACGGTATTTTAAACTGTACACAATGAGGGGAAAGAACATATAAAAACATCCAGAATAGGCCATCCTTGTAATTCAAGTGATGGCGTGGGTTGTAGCCTCAAACACATTTTGCTATCCCTGCTATATTGTATACAGTATGTGAAGTATGTGGGTTTACAGTATGTTCCAGAATTGAAAGGCTAATGTTTATTTGTCACAGTTTGGAAGTAAAATCGAGAGATTAATTTATGATATCCCACGTCTGTTCCGACACAAGCTTTTCTTGGATATATTTCTCTGTAACTGTTCCTGGGTATTGTTGATAGTTTCATTGTGTTTGTCTCGTCTGCTGTTGTTTCATTTCTACATGACCAGAGAGACAGCGAGCCCTGGCACTGAACAGAGATCTAGTGCAATACACTGGGTTTCACAGGTAGGAACCCTGCCCCATGATGCCAGTCTAGCATTAAACATATGCCAGATGTCTGCCTACTTTGTTATTCTTCCAGTCAGTCTGAATACCTCTTGTGCTGCTGTGTAGTAACCTGTTAATTGCCTCGTTCCCTTAAAGGACTGATAACATAGATTTTAAAATGAATGATTTAGCACTAGGAGCCTTTGGTCCCCTTCACATAACTTTAGGATTATTTTAAGGAATGTTTAAGTTTGCATTAGTTTATATGTAATTTATAAATCAGTCCTGAGAAATTGTGGCATGTGATTGGCTAAAATCTGATCACATGACCAAAAATAGATTCAACTATTGCCCCTGTGACACTGTTTACGGTCAATAGTTTTTTTTTTTACAAACTCCCTCAAATGACGTCATCATGCTGAGTGTCGTGAACTCTCTCCACACAATAAAGCAAAACATCTGGACCTCCTGGACAGCGATTTTAGGATGTAACAGAAGATGAATTACAAAGTGTACTCCAATAATACTACACTGTAACCTTGGGGGACGTTTCTTAACCCCTTCAATGACAGTGTGTCCTAGGCTACATACACCTCAAGTCAACCAAATGAATGAATCACTTTTGACTTTTAAGGCACATAGAATCAAAATTATCATGGACAGAGGTTGTTTTTAATTTTCATACTTTTAAAATATACATAATTAGATTTGTACTTTATCTGAGATTTGCTTAATTTGAAAGCCCTCCCCCATTTTTATTTACTGAAAACATTATTGTTATTATTGTTAGTAGTAGAAGTAATATTATTTTTAATGTGGTTCTTATAAGGTCAACTCTTTTGGAACTAAGGTAGATATATTGGGGCATTCCCAAAACCAGAACTGCTTAACTAGTCTGCTGTGTTGAGTGGGTGTTATTTTTCCTTGTCTGTAATAGCAGTTCTTACTAGACCTCTTTAGAGCACTACAATGTTGAAAGAGTGATAACCAGCATAATGTAAGATTTTGAAATGCAAATAAGGAATATATTGCACTGCTGTGGCTTCCAGCAGCTTGGAGCTTTCTGGAAAGAATGCGACTTTCCAGCTTGTCCCCTCCACTCCCCCGTCCATCAAAATAGTACATTTTGTTGTTCAGGTTGTGACCATTAAGAAGCATGCACTCGAGGAGCAGGATTTTATTTGAGAGATGGTTCTATTGCCATGTGGAACCTTGTATTCAACTCCTCCGGCTATGCTGACCCAACTCCATATTAATTATACATATGACATGCTTCACATTGTATAGTGAAAGATTTGCAGTCAAAACACATGTCAAGAATGTTGAGGTTTCTTTTAGGACTACATATTTGAGAGACAAGAATACATTTGACTGCCGCTTGCAGCTATTGAGTGAACGTGGATTTGGGGGGCCTGTAGAAAACCCTTAATATCCTTTCAGATGTTTCAGATTTCTCACTAAGTCACCTTGAATTGCTGAGAGTAGAAGTAGGGCATCGCTGGGAGGCATGAATACACGAATCCTGGTATAATCACTCGATCTGACTGCTAGGGGAGTTTGCTTCAAGGCAAGCTTACAGTTGTTCACAAAGGCAAATGCATGAAAACACTTTAAGCAAACTGACCAAAAAACAGCTAATCTTTAAACCCTTCAGCATACTGAAGATCACCCTCAGTCATGACCACCTTTGTAAGAATCATTTCAATGCCTTTAGCGGTCGTAATTGAGGGATTTCTGTGCTTATGTGTAGATATCAAGATGCTTGAACTTTCCCATCACAAACAGTAGTAGTAGTAGTAGTCATAGTAGTTGGCAGATTCAACATGAGTGTAGTGATTGCATTTGCTTGACCCGCATAGATCCTGAAAAGATAAAACGAGTCAGGAATAAAATGCAAAGTTTCTGATTTCCCAGACCCGTGTCACTGACCTGACAAATTAACCAAATTGCTCAAGGTTCTATTTCCAGCATGTCCCTAGATTGCAAGCATGTCAGCCATGTTGTGACATTCATTAATCTAATGAGAACACACAGGCACTTTTGAATTGCTCGAAGATGCAGTAAAAGTTAAGAGGCAGGTGGGAGTCCATGGATCAGGCATTGCTTTCATTCTGGCAAGTCCATTCTTGTATATAAAGTGTAAGATGTCTGTTCAGTTGATAAATATAAAAAATAGTTTTCATGGTAGATGTAACTTGGCAATGTAAGCATTGCCACTGATAATACTGCACTAGCCTGCCAAGTGGAAGTACCAGCCAAACAGAATGTTGCTCAAGTAGTAGCTTTGTCTTTCAGTCCATTAGCCTTGTTCGGTTGTTTCAGATTTTTGTGAAGGGTACTTGCTCTCTCAGGTAACAATGGTATTTGCTTTTATGCTGATTCACAGTTGCTTTTATCTTTGTAAAACCCTTTTTGTTGGGGTGGACAGGCTATTCAGGAGACTATAACCATATTAGGACTTGTATTTCCTTGAAATCCAGGATCAGGGCTTGAGGCAGTCATGATCGGTGCTTATGTTCCATCTTGTGGTAGAATGTCTTACTGCAGCACAGAAACAGGGAAAGTATTTAAGCCTACAGTACTGGCATTTGGTGATGATGATTTTAAGGTTTTAAAAATGTATTTCCTTCCCTCTTATTTGCATGAGCAGAATTGTCACTGTCCATATTTATTTCTGTTGAATATCTGTTGTGTCATCTTTGCATGTATTTTATTCTTCAGTTTGGAATATGCAACTCTTTCAAAGACAATGCCATATAAGTAAAAGTGGGTGCTACTTCCTGTTACCTAACTGTAGCTGTTAGGTACACTGCTGATTTAAAAATACTGACTGACTAATAAATTACTATAAGAGATTATACAGATTTGCTTAAACAATATAAGTAAATTTCCTGAAAGTGAGGTATTCACAAGAAACCACAGCCTTTTTTTTTTTTTTTTTTTTTTTAAATTGATCATTTTTGTAACTTCAAAACTGATCCAAAAGTAAAAGCTTATATAAACAAAAACAAAAGATGTGGCAAGGTATCGGTGCTGATGCAAGATTTCATAAAACATGCAGCAAAAATAAAAAAAAAACACACCTTCAATGTAACACCTTAGACTGTTAGACCAAAGGTAAGTATTTATGGTACGTACGGAGTCCAGCACATCATAATTCATAGTCCACAGAAAGAAAAATATACATAAACGTGTATTTACCTATATGTATTTTATCCAAACAGTATTTTTAAGGACACCAAGAAAATTAGAGTCCATGGATCCTCAGTTTACAATCCGCAGGAAGATGGAACAAATGAGAGAAGAACTGGATCTCATGGATCAGCTCCGTGAGGTCAGTGCCTTACCCACAGCAAGGTCACAGTGTTCACAAACCCAATACACCAAGCCACTCTACACAATACAACCCCAATACACAAAGCTACTCTACACAATACAACCCCAATAACCAAAGCTACTCTACACAATACAACCCCAACACACAAAGCTACTCTACACAATACAACCCCAGTACACAAAGCTACTCTACACAATACAATCCCAACACACAAAACTACTCTACACAATACAACCCCAACACACAAAACTACTCTACACAATACAATCCCAATACACAAAGCTACTCTACACAATACAACCCCAATACACAAAGCTACTCTACACAATACAACCCCAACACACAAAACTACTCTACACAATACAACACCAGTATACAAAGCTACTCTACACAATACAACCCCAACACACAAAACTACTCTACACAATACAACCCCAGTACACAAAGCTACTCTACACAATACAACCCCAGTACACAAAACTACTCTACACAATACAATCCCAATACACAAAACTACTTCTACACAATACAATCCCAATACACAAAACTACTCTACACAATACAATCCCAATACACAAAGCTACTTCTACACAATACAACCCCAATACACAAAACTACTCTACACAATACAACCCCAATACACAAAGCTACTTCTACACAATACAACCCCAACACACAAAACTACTCTACACAATACAATCCCAATACACAAATCTACTCTGCACAATACAACCCCAATACACAAAGCTACTTCTACACAATACAAAGCTACTACATTATCATGTGTAAAAGATCCAGCATATACAGTGGGAGGATCTGCCCCCAGTTCTAAAACGTCTCATTAATAATGTTTCAGTACAATAATTGAGACTAAACAAATTAGCAATAATCAATAAAGACATCGCTGTAGCAAGAAAGTGTGGGTGCAGTTTTCCAGGTACCAAACAGTAGCTGTTTCACTCCAACAGTCTAGCTGCAAACAGAACGTAACTGTACAACACAGGAAGTGATTAGGTACCAGGAGCATTTTTTAAAATGTATCTGCACCATTGCACTTGAAAATATCAGTAACAGATTTTTCAGTACAACAAATAATCGAGACTAATCAAATTACCAGAAGTAAATTACATTTGTATCCCTATTCAATGTGACCCTGTACCAGGTACGGTCTGTTTTCAATACAGTGTACTGGTACCCAAAAGCCATTGAAACAGACGCTACATTTTTTTACACTTTTTGTAGCACTGAGTGTTTACTGACATACTGAAGCAGGGACATCCACGTTTTTTGCCATCCATGAAAGTTACTACAGTGCAGGATGATTTTGCAATGTTTTCCAGAACATCGAGAGCAGGTTGAAGGTGGTTTTACCCGTGGACCTGGGATCGTCGCTGATGGACGGGGTAGTTCTTTGCCACTTAGTCAATCACATTCGCCCCCGATCGGTGGTCAGCATACACGTCCCTTCACCGGCAGTGGTATGTGCAGACTGGGATACTCATGCTGGCAGGAGAAGTTCCGGTGCTGTATTCTATTAAGTTAGAAAACAAAGAACTGTGTGTGTTGCTGGTTAATATATTTATGTTCCACCATGACTTGTGCTGGTTCATTTCAGATGTGCGATAATAATAGTGGTAAAAAAAAAAAAAAAGCATAACTATTATGGCTTTGGTGTTTTTAAATTTATGTTATGGTTGACACAGTTAGTTTAGACTTGTATAAACATTAGTTTATTTGTTCATTTTCTTTCTGTTTTATACGTTTGCAGATGAGAATATATTTTAGTAGCAGTAGTCCTATTTTAAAGACTGTGTCCGAGTCATTAGTAGTAGTCATAGCAGTTGTTACAGTTTTCTTTCCACTGTTGCACAAAAACTACAAATACAGTTTAAAGCTTTAAGTTGTTTCTATTGCATTTCACAGCCTAAACTAAGCATGGCCAAATGCCGGAGGAACGTGGAAAATTTCCTGGATGCTTGCAGAAAGATGGGAGTACCAGAGGTAATTCATGGGCCTGTCATTAAAAGCAACTGCATTTTATTGACTTTGCATGGCTAGTACAGGGATGAGAAATTAAGACAATGGCACGTCAACTGCCAGTGTATAATTTGACTCCATTACATAACTGGATTTCACTAGCGGTTAGGCAGTCTAAAATTGAAAACGTTAATGAAGTCATCAGAGTATTTATTTTTTTTTTTAATCATTACATGGCTTATCGCTTCCAATTACAGAATCAGATTGGAAAAGCTTTTCATGGTATTTGAACATTAGGCATGTGGAAATCTGCAGAGAAAATACGCTGTTACAGTACTTCAAACCCTCATGTGTTCTTACTGATAAGGATAGGGGAAAAAAGAATCTACATGTTGAACAGGTAATTGCGACGCAAATTGGCTCTGTTTTCTCAACCATAAAAGTAAATATTGCTTTTAAAATAGAATAGGTTTAAATAATTCCATTCTTTATTGCCTTTTAATTGCAATAAAAAAAAAAAATTGTTTGTAATCTGGAAAATAACAAAACAATAGTAAAACAAATGTACATCGTCTTATATAGCAGATATATATAATATATATATATATATATATTATATATATATATATATATATATATATATACATAGACGAACAGAGGGAAAATACATCAGTTTCAGATTTTTAAGAACATTGTTCCCATTTGAAAGTAGTATAACTTCAGTATCAGCAGTCTGACCACTAGGTGTCCTCAGTAAGTCAGAAATCAGAGTGGTAGAATAATATCTTGGTACGTTGTAATAAGGTAATTGTAAAATAGGATAATTGACATGGATTGTTATTCAATTAAGAACTGCGTATAAAGGAGGGAATTCTGGGTGTTGCAGAAGTGAGTAAGAGGGTGTGTTGGAGAGAGTGGAGTAAGTTGTTGTACTGTGAGCAGGGCCATAGCCAGCCATGAAAAATCACTGAGGCACTTCACTCATCTACCAGTGTCAGTCACGCACTGTCTCAAATAAGCCTTGAAGTATCACACTTACTTCAAATGCAAAAGTAAAATGCTTCTAAATACACCAGAATGGATATTTAGGGTTTCTGGGTTCCAGGTATTATTTCTGAGTGCTCTGCCTGCCTTTAATGTTGCAATTCACGTCTTAAACCATCTCAGTTTCTTAATTTAATCATGGAAAAATGATAATGACAAAATAAGCTCAACTGTTTTTCTACCAATACATTTCTAAAACCACAGCGATGATCGCTTTACCCTCAATGCTTGGAGGTTGTAGCTACAACATAACTTTCATAAAACAAAATACTCCCCCCCCCCCCCCCCCCCCCCCCCCGCTAAACTCGTCAAATAAAATCAGTAATGATTGCAATGATTAATTATGTGTGTGCATTATAAGAGCACTACTTAAAATGGTGAGCAATTCATTTTATTGAGCTGCCTTCATTCTGCATGTTATTCGCTGAATAGAAAGAAGTCTTAGTTAATCAGCTTGTTTTACTTTTTAGTAAGAATAAAAATATGTAAAGGCAGGTGCATTAGTCAGAAAAAAACATAAACTCTAGATATATTTTAAATAGCGATATTAAATTAAAATACAGACAGTAGCCTACTAAACACATCAATCACTCGACAAGTAAATAGACAGTAAAGATTTTGAAGAGCACAGAGCGGGACTTATGTATGCACACTGTCACAACAAGGGATGAAATGTATTTTATTTTGCAGCAAAGCAACGCGTAAAAGGCCTAAATAAATAATTAGTACTGTGATTTTTAACTGAGACCCGTGCCTCATATCTGGCTACGGCCTTGGTGAGTAAGCAAGACTGATGCGTGTTAAAATACAGGGAACCAGCAAAGCTGTCCTGGGGCAGATAGGGAACCAACTTTTAAGTGTAGTACCTTCAAGTGAAGATAGGCTTTTTGTTTGTTTGTTTTGTATTGCTCTAATTGTAAATACAAATCGTATTGGAACCGCAAGTCAAAGTCTCCATAGTATTCTACAGGCGCCAACACCATTGCACCCAGCCACGTTACCACAATTACAGACAGACAGACAGACAGACAGACAGACAGATTAAAATCATTCAGAACAGTGTAAAAGAAAAGTGCCATTGTGAGCTGTAATTTGTCATAGCTTGTTGAGACTTAATGAGACTCATTTGTACTTAATAAAGCTGCTGTGAAATTGGAGGTGTATTTGTTTTACTGCAACTATACAGAAAAAAGACACCCAGACAAGCAATTATTTGTTTTTTTTAAACGGAGGCTTTATGTTAATACAGAGTGCGCTCTGTTGGTCAATTCAGAACAAACTGCTATATGCATTAGCTAGCCTTACCTCAACAGTTCCTCTCTGTGATTATTAGTCTACGGCACCTACTGAGGTGTACCATGCTGATTGATTGTTATACTAACCAAAACCCCAAAGGTACAATCCGATTTTTAAGTTCTTTAATAGATAATATTTCCAATGTGATGGTACTGTAGTTTGTATCTACATTTGTTCTGATGGTTGGGTTATACTGAGCAGGCAGTGTGGCATTGCAGTACACAGGCACACACTTCTCTGGTTTTTGCAGCATGTGGCAGGGTATCTATCTAGTTTGGTGTTAATTCAGTTTGGGTGACTAGTTCTGTGATGGTCTAAAGTAAAGAAAATCCCCAAACATTCAAGGCAATAAAACCAAACACGAGAAAAGTACAAACTGAAACATATTCCTATTTAGATATTACACTGTTAAGGAAATTCTAGTCATATTTGTTATTCAACAAAATACCGAATTAATATAGCACTGTCCTCAACTACTGTTGCAGCTGCATCTACTGGCGCCATCATTTTATTTGTTATTTAGTAACTAATAGAAAATAAACAAATTTGCAATTGATTACTGTCTGATTACTATCAATTGCTCTGGCTGTCTTTATTTCCGTTGTGTTTGTTTTCAGCAGTTAGACACGAGGCATGTGGCTATTCCCACAATGCACACCCTGTCGTGGCTTATTGCTGAAGCAATGCATTCCTTCTGCAGGGATGTTGCCTGCTGGCCCTCACAGCCCCAGCATGCTCCTCTCTCTAGTTGAAACATTTCCTTTTAGGACGGGAAGATTTCTTTGCTGGCAGATGTGTGGTGCATAAATAGATCACGTAAACATGCCAATTGCTTTACACACACAATTCACAGCTCCTTCAAAAGCAAGGGGCAAAGGGTCAGCATTGTGGTTTATTGGCCTTTCAGATGGTGCATTTTTATTGGATTATCAGTTTAGATCTTTTGTCTGTTTGTTTCTCACGGCTTAACTATAATATAAAAATGCTTTCTCATATATGTACATGTTTAAATGTCTTTATAGTCCATGATAAAATGAGCTGCTAATTGTCACCCTGCCGTAGCACTTTTACTGCAATAAAACTGAATTTCATGATATCTTCAGAATATGATTAGGTTGTATCTTTCTGTTCCTTTTGCTTTACATACTAAAGCAGTGTTTACTTTCATCTATACTATGTATATGTGTATTGATTGCTGTTGGTGCATATTCTATTTGTATTCAATGTCCTAGTTAGATACTGTAGTCAAGTGCTGTAGTTGTTAGTGAGTAGGTTTGCTTGTACTGCAGATCACCATATTTGCCTTGCAGCTTCATTGATCTGTCATCGATTGTGCTACATATTCCAGCACAGCATCTCATGCTGGTGAATTTGTTTTTTCAGCCTTAGCAGTCATACCTAAGCCTAGCTTACACAATCATTTTTTAACTACAGCGTTCTATAGACTGCCTTCATTACCCATAACACTGATAAGTTGCTTTGCTCACCTCTTAAGTTTCCATAAGTGCCATCGCTTTTGAAAAAGACAGTTTCTTCCTGCTTCTAAAGTGGACTGTCTTTTGACAACATTTTTTTTTCTTTTTTTAAACAACCACAGAAATCCTAAGTCGTAGTAGAAAATATTTCAGTATGTTTTGGGGCCTATTTGATCCCACAGCAACACATTTTCCCACCTGGGGTAAAATTATATATAAATATATATATATATATATATATATATATATATATATAGATATAGATATAGATATAGATATAGATAGATAGATAGATAGATAGATAGATAGATAGATAGATAGATAGATATTGTGGCTCTCAAAAGTATTCACCCCCCCTTGGACCTTTCCACATTTTATTGTGTTGCAGCATGGAATCAAAATTGATTTAATTAGGAGTTTTTGCCACTGATCAACACAAAAAAGTCCATAATGTCAAAGTCAAAGCTAAAATCTACAAATTGTTCTAAATTAATTACAAATATAAA